>NW_007752283.1:5826-6372 GCF_000696425.1 Galeopterus variegatus
ATAATGGCCTCAAAGTGCAAGTGTACTTGTGCTGGCATAGTGTTATAATTGTTCTATTTTATTATGAGTTATTGTTGTTAATCTCTTACTGTACTTAAGTTATAAATTAAACTTTATCATGGGTATGTATGTGGAGGAAAGACACAGTATCTATAGGGTTTGGTACTTTCTGTGGCCTCAGGCATCCACCGGGACTCTTGGAAGGTTTCCCCATGGTAAGTGGGGCTACCACAAATTGGAAAGATTCTCTGGGGGTACTGAACCATTGTTTGACTACTAGACCTCTAACTCAATTCTGTGTTTAGGCAACTTGACCAAACCCCAGCTATACCCCATTGTACTCACGTTACTTACCCATCAATTGTGTGGGGTTTATTTGCTTCAACTGCAACAGAATTCATGTTCTTTATTACTGAATAGCCCCAAATTACAGGGTAGAAAGCTGAAGTTAGGAATGGATTTCCGAGGTAAGGAGATCGGCCTGATAGCTAGAATTTAAGAGATGGGAAGCGTTCGCTCCTGAGACCAGCCTCACACTCACCTCGA
>NW_007752283.1:8324-8897 GCF_000696425.1 Galeopterus variegatus
AAAAGAGAAATGTTCCCTACAGCACAGCACTTGGTGGGGGAAGAGAGCAAGGGCTAAAAATAAGTGTGTGAAACTTTGTTACATGGACAAAGAAAGTCACAAATCAGTGTTCAAGGGACTGCTTAAAGAGTTTCCTGTATGGGTACCATTTTGATGTGTGAATGGGTTGTCATTGTTCATTTATTTAGTTAATGCATCTATGACATTATGTATACTAAAGGCCCCCAGTTACATTAATCTGGGTTATAAATGTTCTGGTTCATGTTCTTCCTATAAGTTGACACATTCTGAGGAAAAGGATTTTTATGTTTTGTCTTGTTTTAATATTACAATAAACCATTTTAAAGAATATAAAAGAAAAGAACAAAAGGGATCATTAATGTCACAGTGAGCTAAAAAATATAATGCTAAATATTCTTTATAGTTGAAAGGTTTTCTCTTTTTTTTTTTTAAAAAAAACTTGTTACTTAAGCAACTGTAGACTTTTATTTTATAAATACACACTCGAAAAATTTTTTCAAGCAGTACTATGATCTTTTGATTTCTTTTCCTTTCCCTTCTTATATATCATAA
>NW_007752284.1:0-739 GCF_000696425.1 Galeopterus variegatus
GCGACACTGAGGGTTGCGATCCGTTGCCGGACACGAAAAAAAAAAAAAAAAAGACAAAAAATTCATTTCCTGTCCATGGTTACTTGCTTTTAGCTACCTGACAATGACCTTGCCCTGGATAGAGCCATTCCTGAGAGGACATGGTGGCTGGATACAAAACACAGAGACAGAAGTCTGGGAGGTGAATGACTTAAATTCACTCTTGCATTGTAGTCAGGATAATAAAGACATTATCTTGATATGTGTGGGCAAATTTTTTTACTCTGAGTCTATCTCCATTTCCTCTATTAAAGAGAAGGTAACAAGGAAACAAGAAAAAAATGTGTGCTGAATTTTATGGAACTGGTGACCTCAAAAGATGCTAAGAATAGATTGGGATATATTTTCTAACAGCATTTGTGCATGTTGGTAATGAACAAAAAACTCTTTAATCAGAATGAATGTTATTTGGAGGTAAGAAATAACCTCTAGAAAAGGGTAAGACTTTGAGTCCAGTATAGCTTCAGCCTTGGCTTGTTCCAAGTGTGACCAAGTCACACAAAGTCATTTTAAAGAACACATTATTTAATTTCTCCTTCTTTAGAACAGTGATGAGATTATTTAGTGAAAACTTAAAATCCTTCAGTGACAACCAGACACCTAGCCAGCAAAGGATGAGGATAAGCAGTCGTTTTCCTTGAGCACCTTCTGCAAATGTGGCTCCTTTCAACAACAGTTCATAAAAAGTAACATGTTCATA
>NW_007752284.1:6102-8896 GCF_000696425.1 Galeopterus variegatus
AGTCTGTACATGTTCGGTACAGATGAATTCTTCCCCCACCCCACCCTGCAAACAGTTTTGATCCTGAGTTGGTTGAATCCATGGATGCAGAACCCATGAATATGGAGGCTGACTGCACTAGTTTTAGAGGCAGGCATTTAAATACTGATCTCAAGGTATTCTATCATTTGCTGTAATTTTTCCATAGAGCATATTATTAATGTTTATGTATATGTTTTAAATAAATGCTTATTTTGCTCAAGAATACTGAAATGTCATTAAAAGTGGTGATCTCTGGAATCCTCTGCAGTCTGTTATCTGTAAACTTCCTCATTGGTCACAATGCCACCTAGTGTAGATTAGATTAAGCTGCGCAGCTGTGACTTCTAAGGATCTGAAGAGCCTCTTGTCTTCAGTGGTAGGTTTAGCAGATTAAATATGACAATTTAAAAATCTTTAACAGTAAATCTAGTGTCATGTTGCTGGTAGATAGAGAATTAAAAATATATGTAGAACTACCTATGTAAGGTAACCAGCCTGGTATTCTACAAGTGGCTTTATCTGTGACAGATGTTGGTTGTGCTAATACACTGAAGCTTCCAGAATGTCAGCCCATGTGTTAAGGAATATATTAGTTAATGCATGTTAAGTTAGAGTGTTAAGGAATGTATTAGTTTATGCAAAGTGTTAGTTCATTCATGGTACAAGACCAACTCATTGGGGTGTTGCCAGGTATAGCTTCCTGGCAGGAAAACAAAAAATAAAAGAGTAACTATGAGAAGAAACTAAAAGAGGAGATTAAGATTCTGTTCCACAAACATGGATCAGGCACCCACTGTGTGCAAGGGAGTGTTCGTGAGGAGAATGTGAAGATAAACAAGAAATAAATTCTACCTTCAGGAGAAAAACACACATGGCAAATGACTAGAAAGCATGAAAATGTTTTATATATTATGAGACATTTGAACGTCATTCAATATAAATAACTCTGGTAAATTCAGAGGAAAGGAACTTACATTCTGCCTTTGAATTTGAGGATAATTTTAAATAAAGTGGTAGTTTTGGATGTGAGAATTGAGGGATGGTATTATGGATTGAATTGTGTTCCCCTATCCCCACCCCAAACTCATATGTTGGAGCCCTAATGCTCAGTACCTCCGAATGGGAGCCTATTTTGAAATAGGGTGGATGCAGGTGTAATTAGTTAAGATGAAATTATACTGGAGTGGGGTAGGCCCCTAATCTAGTATGACTGATGATCTATAAAAAGGGAAAATTTGGAGACCAAAAACACAGGGAGAACTCCACGTGAACATGAAGGCAGGGATCAGGGATCTCCCTAGAAGCCAGGGAATGCCAAAGATTGCCAGCAAGGCACCAGAAGCTAGGACAGAGGTATGCATGGAACAGATTCACTCTCACAGCCCTCAGAAGAATCAGTCCTGACAACATCTTGATGTCAGGATTCTAGCTTCCAGAACTGTGAGACAATACATTTCTGTTCATGCCATACAGTTTGTGGTACTTTTGTTACAGCAGCACCAGGAAACTGATACACATGGGTACTGTTTTTACAGACAACAATTAGCAGGAAAGGTCTACCTGGTAGAGAGAACTACATGAACAAAGACATGGAGGCAAAGGCATGTTCTGGTGCTAGATGTGAGGTAGCCGTGACACAGGGTTGAGGTATGTGCCTTGGGGTAAGGTAAAGAGTGGCCAGAAAGGCATGTGTAGGGAAGATTGTGAAGATAATATTAACCTTGTTAAGGGTTATGGACCTTTTTTCTTTGGGTATTGAGAAGCTGCTGCAGGTTTCTATGTGAAATACCTTTGGAAGAAAATATCTGAGGGAATGTTCATGTAACCCAGTGTGAGGAAACTCACTGACTCACTTTAGCCTGTGAATGAAGTAGCCTTATTTCTGTCCAATTCTATGGAATACTATATTGTCTTACACCTTACCTTTAGCAAATGTCACTGTGCTGCTTTGCAGAAGGTATTTTCTAACAGACCCACTGCCCCTGGATTGTACCAGAAATTAATCACACACACACAGACACACACACGAAGAGATTTATTATGAGAAATTGGCTCATGTGATTATGGAGGCTGGGAATCTGGGAAGTCCCACGATCTGCCACCTGCAAGCTGGAGACCCAGGAAAGCCAGTGGTGTAGGTTCATGCCAAAGGCACGAGAACCAGGGGAATCGTGGTGTAAGTCCCAGTCTAAGGGCAGAGAAGACCAACGCCCCAACTCAAGCAGGCAGCAGAAAACAAGTGGGGCAAATTTCTCTTTCTTCTGCTTTTATGTTCTATTTATCCATCCATCAGATTGAATGATACAACCCACATTGGAGAGGGGAATCTGCCTTATTGAGTTTACTGATTCAAGTGCTAACATTCTTAAAGACACACCTGGAAATAATGTTTAATCTGGGCACTCCTTGGCCCAGTCAGGTTGACGCATAGAATTAACCATTGCACTATTTCATATGTTTGTTGTGAAGATTAAATAAGGTGATGCATGTAAAGTGCTTAGAGAGTGCTCAAGAAATGTTAAGTGTTGCTATTACTGGTAGTACTGGTGGATCTGGGATTCAAATCCCTGTTTCTTTGACTCCAGATTCTGTGTTCTTTCTACCCTCCACTCTGCCGCCATAAAGGCTGCTGGTCTGTAACAATTACGGGCTTTGTGCTTCACTCCTACTTGCTTCTTATCATTGCTTTCTCTCCTGACACATGTTATGTCTGCGTCTTTCCATGCAAACTCCTCTTCCGTGACAGATGTTGACAAGACTCAAGGGATCCTCC
>NW_007752285.1:0-335 GCF_000696425.1 Galeopterus variegatus
ATCAGCCTTCTGCTCTTTTTTTCCTCTTGGCTTCTCTAACTGCCAAACAAATTATTTTCTGAATGCATGGGTCTCTCTAAAGTACAAGTTATCAACTTCTTTCATATATATATATTTTTTTAAATCAAAACCTGCACTGTAAGCTTCTTTCTTAGCTAATTAAAAGGTTTCTTCTTAATTTCTGGATTTGGAGTTATTCTAGACACTTGGGTGTAGTATATCCATGATGTGGATATAATGGAAGTTACGCTTTGCCACAAACAGCAAAGTGTATACAATCTCTCAGCATGACAAATATTGATGGAGCTCCTACTGGGTATCAGGCAGTAGCTTAG
>NW_007752285.1:1802-3051 GCF_000696425.1 Galeopterus variegatus
TCTATGATTTCTTTTTTTTTTTTTTTTTTGGATAGGATACACCCATGGCCATCTAGAGGAACTAATGTTCTATGAAATATATCCTGAAAGACACAGACTTATTGATATTGAAGGCACAGAATATCATTGTTTGGAATATTGTATGACTTTAGTGAATTAAGGTCTTCAGAGAATATATTGAAGATTCCAGTACATCAAGAGCGCTCCTGAGTGTGTGGCAGCCAGTTCATCAGATTGGAGAAAGCAGCTACAGCAGTGGGTGGATATGGCCATCACAACAGAGCCTTTTGGGAAATGGTGACAATGCTTAGCAATAACTGATATCAACAGGGCTATCAGCATCCATTGCCCCCACTGTTAGGCTGTTCCATTCTGGAGACTGTGGCAGTAGCAAGTCTTGTCTCATTTGCCTTGGTAAGTATGGGCAAATGTGATAATCAGTGAGGGTTAAAAGGACTTGATCATGTACATGAGTAAGGCACTTTCTGAGGACTCCCAGGAATCAGTAGGTGATATTTACAGAGCCATGAAAAGACCCATAGAAATATTAATTGTTACTGCTTATGAGATACTATTCTTAATCCTGGGCATGTTCCTTTTTTTAGTGTTTCTTCCAGTTTGGTTCTTTAGGGGAAATATGGTACATCTTAGTCCTAAAGCTTTAGAATAGTAGAGTTTGAGGATATTTTAAGACCGTCTGATTCAGCCTTATGACCTGCCCTCCGTCTATTCACATTCTTTAAACTTGGTGATGAATATATTAGAGAGAACAACACATTAATAAGAATCTGACAGTGCAGAATATAATAGAGGGAAATTTGAAGGTCGTAGCTCAAAACAAATATTTCCACCAGGCCAAACAATCCCAAGGGAACAATTAGCAAGTTGTAAAAAATAATGATAGATCTACTAGACTATCTCCCCACTAGGTGGTTCACTGAGGTCATCTTTTGTTCAATTTGCTCCCTTCAGACAGGGAAGGAAGTATGCTGTAAATCTTGAAATGTCCGGAGTTTCTGTTTTGTTTGAGTCCTGAACTATCTATCTCCTGGTGTCTCAAGCCACAGCTCCTCTGACTAGATGAAAATCAGGACTCCACCAATATTGTACTGTCATGATAGAGCATCAGGGGCACATTACTGCCTCTCAAGTGTCCATGGTTTGGTAAGTGTTCTCTTGGTACTGGGCAAGCCAAACAAATGAATTTAAACTTAATCCAAAGCAACCAAGACTGACTCCATGAGTGATT
>NW_007752285.1:4309-4694 GCF_000696425.1 Galeopterus variegatus
TCTCCATAATTTTGTAGTGTCCCTTAATACTTTCCCAGGTGACTAGAGTACTGAATGTCACTGTCTGAGGAAAGAGAGATACAAAGAGAAAAGCAGGTTATCCAAGAAAAGATTATTATAGTTTGAGTTCCTATTCTCAAAGAAATCTTAGTGCTGACTGAAGTTTTTACTCCCTGAAACAGATACCTTTCCTACCCCCTGAAATAGACAAAGTTTTTAGGATAGAGAGACACAGAATGGAAGAAGTAAGTGTATAGTCATGTGGACCCTGAAAAAGGAGAAACCCAGATCCTCATAACACGCTCCAGATAGGTTTAGGGTATATGAGGATGGAGGGGACTAATGGTCTCCTTTCTAAAGTACTTTAGAGATGGCAACTGTAATC
>NW_007752285.1:8585-8896 GCF_000696425.1 Galeopterus variegatus
TTTTTTTTCAACATACCATGATTAAGAATACACTCTTATTTTATTTATTTTACACCTAAGAAACAAATGCCATTTAAAGCCATTTTTTTTTTTACTATACTCATTTTGTAAAGTAACTCAATGATTGTTTGTATGTGTATATTTGTAAGTGAAGCATGTTTCTCAGCATGTGATATTCTGACATCTGGTATAAGAATTATCTGTGTACTTTTCTAAAATGCTGATGTCTGTGATGGTCCCCATTGAAAAGTGCTTATTTGGAGATGGAACACAGGAATCTGAAACTTTAGGATGAAGATCAGGTGATCTTT
>NW_007752286.1:0-1525 GCF_000696425.1 Galeopterus variegatus
AAAGAATATATACTCTATAATTCTGTTTTTAGAAATTAAAAAAATTGGAAAACATAGACAAAACATTGCTTAAGGATGTATATAGAGGAGATTAAAGTACAGAAACAAATGCAAAGAAAGTATTCTCAAAAAACTAAACATAGTAGTTTTCTCTCCTAGGAAGATTTGGGTTTGTGAGTAAGAAGGAATACCTGGGGAGGGGTCATTTGAAGGACTAGAACTCTTCTATTTCTTAACCTGGATTGTAGTTATATGGGAGTTCATTTTATGAGGATTCTCTAAGCTGTATATATGTTCTATACTCTCCTAAAATAAAAAAAAAAGTTTTAATTTTAAGTTGTTTCATTTTTAATGGTATGTATTGGTAACAAGCAAATCTGGCATTTGAATCATGAAAAAAAGTATACTTTTCATGCTTCAGTTAGATTTGTTGTGGGAATAATATTTATTTTCATATTGTCTTAAATAAACTTAATTTATAATAGTTTTTAATAACCTACAAAATAGCTATAAGTAGAGAGGTTTTAGCCTGGGAAGAGAGTGCATATTTTGGGGTATGGAACAGAATATATATGTATATACTCTGTGAAGACAAATGTGAAACTGGTAAGGAAATGACACGTTGCCTTATGTCCACCCTTCATGTGAAATGGTTAATAAATCATTGTTGGAGTGGATAAGAAGACTTGCACAGAGAGAAAGCAGTCACATTGTTTTAGTTTATTCCCATGCTGTGCTATAAATTGATTTTTGGTCATTTGTTCAACCAATAAGTATTGGGCACCATCTGTGATCCAGCCTCTGGAGATAAAGCAGAAAACAAAATAGACCTAGTTTCTGCCCTCTAAGAACTTATATTCTAGTAGTGGGAAGAGAGAAAAAAAAATGGTGAAAGAAAGAAGGAGAGAGAGAAAGGAAGGAAGGAAGGAGGAGGGAGGGAGGAAAAAAGAAAGAAAGAAAAAAACATTTCATAAATTTCATAAGTCAAAAAAGTAAGAGCTTTGAAGAAAAAGCTGGGTGATATGGCAGGGGTGAGGGAGGATGCTACTTTACAAAGAAAGTCCTCAGAGACAAAGTAACATTTGAATGGAGACCTGAAAAGAGCCTGGACATGAGCCTTGTGGATATTCAAGAGGAGTGATCTAGGGAAAACTAGCCCAGAGGCAGGAGAAAACTCTGTGTTTGAAGAGTAATGAAGAGTCCAGTAGGAAGGCCGGCCCGTGGCTCACTCGGGAGACACCAAGGCCACAGGTTCAGATCCTATATAGGGATGGCTGGTTGGTTCACTTGGGAGAGCATGGTGCTGACAACACCAAGTCAAGGGTTAAGATCCCCTTACCTGTCATCTTTAAATAAAAAAAAGAGTCCAGTAGGGCTGGAGCAGAGTTGAGTGAACAAAGAGAAGTGAGAGATGACGTCAGAGAAAGCTTGGGTTTGAACTTTGACCAATAAGGTACAGGGGCCAATAGATAAATGAATCCTTTCTTCCCTTGACATTCATAGGACTTCCCAGTCAGTTTCACGG
>NW_007752286.1:2727-3181 GCF_000696425.1 Galeopterus variegatus
AATATAATTGGCATTCTCTCTCATGCTTATATTACTTTTCTACATCATTTGTGGTCTGTCACTTTTTCTTTATAGTAATATATTAACCATTCTTTATTGTACATCTATGGGTGATCCAAACGAAGAAAGATTCCTACTGTTTGAAGGGAAAAACGTGACCTAGAGAGGGTCAATAGAGCCCACACTGTTCCAATTTTGTTTTAAAATGCTTATATTATTTCCTCAAGCCATCTGCTATGGTTTGAAAGTCCCCTTCAAAACTCATGTTGAAATTTAATTGTCATTGTGATGGGATTGTTAGGTGGTGCCTTTAAGAGGTGATTAGGTCATTAGGACTCTGCGCTCATCCATGGCTTAATGCTGTTATCATGGGAGTGGGTTTCTGATTAAGAGAATGAGTTTGACCTGATTTCCCCTTTCTGTCTCATGCACCTGCTTCCTCACCATGTGATAC
>NW_007752286.1:8233-8896 GCF_000696425.1 Galeopterus variegatus
CTTCTATGTGTTGGATCTTTCTCTGTTCTGGCAGAGCCTTTGCAGTGCTAAAGCACTCTACACTGCCTTTATGACACTAATTAAACCATATTGTAATTTTCCTTGTTGTTTGTAGTTCCCATGAGAATTTAAATGTTGTGATATCAAAAACCCTATACATATCTTATTGAACATTGCATTATCATTACTTAGAACGTTATGCATATGCACTTACTAGACATCGAATGTGATAATTGTCAAATGTATGATGGGCAAGACATTTAATGTTATTGTGAATAGAAAACCTTTTTCTATGTACCAGAACTCTTACAAAAAAAAAAAAAAAATTGCGTAATGAAATAATTATGCTTTCTGGAAATTTATATCAACCATTTATAATCTGTGTATATTTTACCAAGTTACTTAGTCTCTCTGAAACTCAGTTTTTCTCTCTGTTCAATGACAATAACAATATTTTCTTCATGGGCTTATTATGAAAATAATATCAGAACCCATATATAATCAATAAATATTAGTCCTTTTCTCCTCATTTGAATTGTAATGTGAGAGAAAAATAACACTGAATAGATGCATTTCTTCACAATTATGGGTGCTGATAAATTAATATAATTGGCATTCTCTCTCATGCTTATATTACTTTTCTACATCATTTGTGGTCTGTCA
>NW_007752287.1:0-340 GCF_000696425.1 Galeopterus variegatus
TGGATCGCGTCCTCTTGTTGTTTGAGTCTTCAAGCGAAATGAAATGTAGCCTAGTGGCTCCTCACTGTCTCTTCTCTAGGTTTCTACCTACTTTTAGAAAATGTAATTTGAGAATTCCTGAGTTACATCGTAATGTGTTCTAATGTGAAAGTAAATTATTCTCGTTTTTAAAATTGTGGAAAATTTTTAAAAAGAGGAAAAACCTTACCAGTCATCCAGAGGCTACCCAGAAGTAACTTAAGTTTTTCATGGTTTTTTGTTTGTTCGTTTGTTTGTTTGTTTAAGATGACCGGTAAGGGGATCTTAACCCTTGGCTTGGTGTTGTCAGCACCACGCTCAG
>NW_007752287.1:6033-6415 GCF_000696425.1 Galeopterus variegatus
TAATATAATCATGTTACGTGTTAGCTGTATGAAATTGATGGAGTAATGTAAGTCCTTTGGACCTCAATTTCTCTATCCTTTAAAGGGTAGAGAGAGGAGGAGGGAGGAGATTGTTAATGATTTCTTAGTATCTCTTTCAGTACAAATATTGTGTGATCATATAGGCCAGAGATTGCAATCTACAGCAGACTGATTCTCAGCTCCCCACCCTGCCCTCACTCCAACACTTGATCCAGACATGGCCAATGTGAACCCTCATTGGTACTCTTGCTGGCAATATAAGGAAAATGACTCTCTTCCTCTGATGTTGCAGATGCTAAAGACCATATAAGAATGGAGCAGACAGGCCACCTTTGCAACCAACCGCAAGGTGACTTGTCTA
>NW_007752287.1:8293-8896 GCF_000696425.1 Galeopterus variegatus
AATATCAACATCTTTTAACATAGCTTTTCAATTCTTAAAATGTATCTTTTAGAAACAAAATATATAAGATAAACATGGATAATATAGCATTGGAATATCAAAAGTAGTATACATGAAATAAGGTATGGAATATTTCATACCATGCATTCTTGAAGGGGTAATACCATGATGAGGTAAAAATTGGTTCTTGCAGGGGATAAGAAAAATATTTATTATAAAGCATAGATATGCATGAAAGACATAAACAGGTAAACAGCATATATGTAGTATTGAAATTTCATGGGGGTAGGGAGTAATTAAGAAAAGTCTAAAAAGCCTCCTTTGGAGGGCAATAATGATAAAACGGCTGAGAAAAACTGATACATATAATTTAATACCATACAACTGTTAAAAAGAATGAGACAGACTTTTGTATATTGACATAAGAAGGTACCGAAGATGCATTGTTTTAAATAAGTTGTAAATTAGTATATACAATATGATTCTTTTTTTAATGATTAGTATATGCTAGTACAAACAGAAGTATTGATGGTGTCTTTCTTTGGGGTTAAAACTACAAGAACTGTTTAATCCTATGTTAATTATTATAATGTTTACATTTTT
>NW_007752288.1:0-692 GCF_000696425.1 Galeopterus variegatus
CATTCTTGGGTCCTGTCTGACTCTGCTATTCATTTCCATGTGAATTACCTGAAGTGCTGAAACATTTAGTAGAATTGATGAGTCTTAGCAAAGAATTTATATGTTGCTTTTTTCCATTTATATTACTTTGGGTTCCCAATAAGTTTTACCTGAAATATTGTATTTGTCTCTTAATTGTTTCCTTACTTTCAGTCTTTCCTCTTTCCCTAGCACATTCTTCAGAATGATTTTTTAAAAATACAAATCTGGTCTTTTCACTCTTGAGTTAATAATTATCAATAACTTTCTATTTTCTATATTCATAGTAGACACTTCCCTATCCTTCACTTTTTATACCCATTCAATCATTTGTTGTATAGATCTAACATCCATATCATCTATCATATCCAGCCTCTCCTTTTTTATCTCTAGAGCTGCTGATAATTAAAGCATCTATCATCTTGTGCCTGAATCACTACAATAGCCTCAAAATTAGTTTCTTTTCTTGGAAGTTTTTCTTTTTCTAATACATTCTCTCCTCTGTGCCAGATTGATTTTTTTCTAACAAAATCTGATCATACTGGACATAGGCTAAACTTCTTAATTTTAGCGCACTTTTTGATTGCTTTTATCTTCTTATTTTTCTTTTTTGTGTGTGTCATTAACACTAGTATTTCCATCTGGAACATCCTTCAGCACCATCCTCCTGAAAA
>NW_007752288.1:2379-3225 GCF_000696425.1 Galeopterus variegatus
GGGAAGGTTTCTGGGAGAAAGTGACACTCAAACCGAGACCTAACATATAAGTAGTAGTTTCTCTGAAAAATGATTGATAGGGAATTTCCAGGTAGAAGGAAAATCATGAAAAAAGGCCATTGAGAAGAGAGAGCTATCCTGGAGCATTTATTATGATACGGATCATAGAGTTTGCAGTGTGTAACAGGTGTGAGATGAAGCAATAGAATTAAGTAAGTACAGATCATAAATGATCTTGTAAGTGATGGTAGAAAATTTCAATTTTATCTCAAGTGCTGTGAGAAATATTAGAGGTTTTTCAAGCCTAGTAGAAACATAATTAGATTCATGTTTTAGGAACTTCGATTGGGGGTAGGGAGGATGGGAAGATGTTGGTCAAAGGACACATTACTATAGTTAGGAGGAAAAAGTTCAAGAGATCTACTGTAGGGCATGGTGACCATTGTTAATGATGATGTGTTATATTCTTGAAAATTGCCAAGAGAGTGGATGCTAAGTACTCTTACTACAAAAATAACTATGTGAGATAATGCATTTGTTAATTAGCTAGATTAGCCATTCTACAATGATATATACTTCAAAACATCCAGTTGTACATAACAAATCCATACAAATTTATCTGTCAGTTAGAAAATTTAAATTAAAAATATTTTAAAAAGGTAAGATTTAGATACCATCTGATGCTTATGCAGTTAATTGTGGTGGCATTCTTATAAGATGTATAGTGAGAGGAGACAGGTGGCGTGTGCCAGATGACAGCCAGGGTGTCAGATGATCACCTGACTAAGATGGTTTCCGTCTGGAGATCATACTTAGAGTTTGGGAGATGCTTCCCCCTTTTTGTAC
>NW_007752288.1:4900-5489 GCF_000696425.1 Galeopterus variegatus
TTTCAAAACTCTTTCAAATAAGGGGAGATGGAAACACTTCCCAACTCATTTTATGAGGCCCGCATTACCATGACATTAAAACTAGATGAATAAGGCCGGCCTGGTGGCACACTGCTACAGTGCACTGCTTGGGAGCGCGGTGGCGCTCCCGCCGAGGGTTCGGATCCCACATACAGACCGGTTCCCGCTCACTGGCTGAGCGAAGTGTGGGAGCAACACTGAGGGTTGCGATCCTGTTGCAGGTCCCGGTCCGGTACGGGTGCGACACTGAGGGTTGCGATCCATTGCCGGACACGAAAAAAGACAAAAAGGAAAACAAAACAAAACAAAACAAAACTAGATGAATACTTTACAAGAGAAACTACAGAGCAATATATCTCAATACATACAGGCAAAATTCTAAACAAATTATTAGCAAAAACAATCTAACAGTATATAGAAGGGAATGCATCATGACTAAGTACAGTTTATCCAAGGAATAAAAGGTTTATTTAACATTTGAAAATCAAAGTAATTCATTATATTAAGAGAATAAAGGAGAAAACCTATGTGAGTATCTCAATATATGCAGTAAAAGTACTTTGACAAA
>NW_007752288.1:8245-8896 GCF_000696425.1 Galeopterus variegatus
AATTTGCTTTTGTTCTGCCTTTTTGTTCTATTTGGACCCTGAAGTAATTGAATAATGTCCACTCTTATTGACGAGGGGGATCTTCTTTACTCAGTCAACTAATTCAAATGCTAGCCTCTTCCATAAACGCCCTCAAAGACACAGCCAACACCCAGAAATAATGTTTTGCCAGCTATCTGGGCACTGTTTAGCCCAAATTGACCCCACAAATTAACTACCATGTCAACCATACGTCCAGGCCAGATACAGTTTCCAAGCAATGGTCACTTTTACCATAAGCAAACTTGCCTGGTAATATAGCTTACATTCTTTTTCAGGTTCCAAGGAGAGCAGAGATAAAAAGTTAACAGAAGGTCAAATGTGTCCTGAAAGAAGGAAACAAGATTTTGTTGCCCTTTGCTTTCACATGACTTTATTTTCTTTAGTAATCTTTATTTATTTGTATTTTTTCCTGCCTTAAAGAGTATATTGTCTGACGTTACTGCAGTTATACCAGATTTCTTTCAGTTAAAAATTTCCTGATATAGGGCCGAGCCCATGGCGCACTTGGGAGAGTGTGGCACTGGGAGCGCAGCAGCGCTCCCACCCGTGGGTTTGGATCCTATATAGGGATGACCGGTGCGCTCACTGGCTGAGCGCGGTGTGGCCGGT
>NW_007752289.1:0-1427 GCF_000696425.1 Galeopterus variegatus
AAATTAATGGTCAGAAATAATCCAAGAACGTTCTAATCTTAGGAACCTATGTGCCTGCCCTTACGAATCCAGAAATTTACCGAAATAATTCTCTTACATGGCTGGATATTTGCAACAAGTGCAATTCCACCAATACAAATAATTCGGCTGTTAGTCCGTGCGCTAAGACCCAGGTGAGCTGGAAAAAGAGTGCTGAAAGTAATCAGCCTCTAATCAAAAGAGACAGTAATGAAATTAGGAAGAACTGCATTTTGCAGGCATTTAGCAAGCTTCTAATTGTATGCTGTCTAAATTCTAGCTTGTAAAGGCATTTGAATCACCATAATTAGCCTATTTTGGGAAGGCAGCATTCTGAGAGCCAGAGTCTTCAGGCTCGTGAGAAAATCTTCCGAGGAAGTGTATGCCAGAGTGAAAGTCCAAATACTTCTGCCCTTGGGGATGGGGGTCCGGGGGAGGGAATAGGAGGCCCTCTGGGAGCTTTGTCTTTCTGGGAAAGTCAAATTTACACCAAACCTTGCTCCTTTTTCCTATCCAAACCTAAATGTGGTCTTAGAAACTGTTGATTACTGTTGATGAAAACTGTGGAAGCAGGCAGAAAAGATAGTTTTTATTCATTAATTAAATATGTATTGGGTGCCAATGATGTGCCAGACCCAGAGAAGAAAGGAGGAGGAGAAGGGAAATCTGGGAAAATTAAATTGTGAGGCCTAGTAAACCATGGGCTTTTGTTTTGAAAATAAAGTCAAGTGGTGGCACTGACTGAGTTTATTGGAACATCTAGTCCCCTAACACCAGGGGCCCCAGTAGGAATTCCTGCCCAATGCTATACATTCTCTACCCACAAAATTGCCTCGAAGCTGTTCAGTGTTAATGAAAAAGTAGGATAAATCACAAAAAGAAAGCATAGGAAAATACTGACGCTAAATGTTAACAAAGTTGACCAGCCACAACTGGTGAAAGTGGTGGATTTCCAGCCAAGTGGTGGAATTATGGGTGGTTGTGTTTTCCTTCCTTACTCTTTTCTATGTTTTCCAAATAGTCCACAATGGGCTTGAATTATGATCAGAAAAAGAAATAATTAATCTTAGAAACTGACACAGAGAAAAGTAAAATAATGTATTTCAGATCCCACAAACGTAAAATGTGTGATTCTGAACTACAGTAGGGCAGACTTGGCCTTGCACTGTGACTTAGGGAGGTGCTGAGCTAATAAACTGAGTAGCGAAAACAAGGAAGGGGAAAACTGCAAGTTTTGTAGGGAAGCACTGAAGGACACAGCAGCCAGCACCTTTGGGTTTGAAGTGCCACTCTGCCTCTTAGCATGTGTGGGACTCTGATGTCATCAAAATCTCTCACATCTTCTCTTTCTTCAAGAGAAAATTTTGTCCACTTCACAGAAGAGATGTGAGGACTGAAATAAGATGGCA
>NW_007752289.1:2212-2456 GCF_000696425.1 Galeopterus variegatus
TCTTCAAGAGAAAATTTTGTCCACTTCACAGAAGAGATGTGAGGACTGAAATAAGATGGCACGTGTGAGCACCTAACAGGGCCACCCACCGTGGTCTCCTCCTTTTATACTTGTAGTAAAGCTGGAACCTAACGACCTGAACCTAATGAGCTGGCTCTCTGACAACCTCCAATAGCTGTGCCGGCATTATTGCACCACTTGAAAGAAACAAAATTGCTTTATTTATTTATTTTTTTTTTTTTTG
>NW_007752289.1:5729-7535 GCF_000696425.1 Galeopterus variegatus
CTGAGGGTTGCGATCCCGTTACCGGTCACGAAAAAAGACAAAAAGGAAAAAAAAAAAAACTCCCCATAAACACACACTATGTTGAAACATAAGAAAATAGACTCTCCAGGTTCTGATTTGCCTGTCTTACCTGATTTAAGATGTCAATGTCATGCTGTGCACTTAGTAAGCTGTTTACAACTGTGATATGGTTGTTGATAACAGCTAAATGAAGAGGGGACTCCTTAGGCTGCAGAAAGAAAGAAAACTTTCAAATCCAAAAGATTCAGACTTCATCATTTAAATCAAAAAGCAACTCATTTCAGCAGACATTTCTTAAAGATCTCCCAAGTACTAAATTAAAATGTTCAGTAGTCATCACCCCAAGGCTTTGAAGCAAACCTGCTCACCAGCAATCAGCTCTCCCCCTGAGCACCTACTATGGGCCCAACTCTTTTCAGGATGCTAGGGATTTAGTGGTGAACAAATCCTGTGCTCAGGAATCTTCCAAGATAGTAGAGTAAGCAAATATTTTTTTTTTTAAGTCACAAATAAATATACAATTAGAAATTGTGATAAATGCTTTGGAGGAAAAGCAGAAAGTGCTGTGAGGGCAAGGGAGGACTGACTTTTCAGGAAGTCAGAAAGGCTTTCCTGAACAACTGACATTTGAGCTCAAATATGAAGGATAAACAGTTTCAATAGGCTGAACTGCAGGACTTCTCGGAGCCCTCAAAGGGCTAAAGGACAGTGGGGATAGCCACAGGGGAAACAGTATGCACATCAGCATTTCCTGAATTAATCTGATCTGCAGTTTCATGTAGGACTGATGCCGCCACTTACTCAGGGGCACTGTTCTCCTGTGCAGCCCTGCCACCTCTACAGAGTCCAGCCACAGTGTGTTCACCATGCCTTTTGCAACCTGTTCCTTGTTCTCCCCCTTTGTGGCTAAACTGCCTGTCTTCATGGCCACACCCCACCTGCCAGGCTGCAGGGCCCACCTCCACCATCACACTCTTGGTCTCCAGCTGCCGCTGGCCCACGGAGGCACGAGAGGACACATGTCTCCAAGAGTGCAGAGGGCAGCTGAGGGGGAAAAGGTGGAGAAGAAGCAATGAAGGGAAGAGGGGGCAAAGGCAGTTCAGGCACGAGAGGGAGTGAGGTGAGGGGCATCCGGTGTGGGCAATGAGGGGGTGGGCCAAGGGGAAGGTGCACAGGAGAGCGAGCAAGGGCAGAAGATCCAGGCTGTGCGGAACAGCAGCTGAGCTGAGAGCAGAGCAGGAGCAGAGGGAAGACAGATGTGTGTGAGGTGGGTGATGGGGACGGAGTGCTGCCCTGCTCAAGTGTAATATCAAGACGATTTCAATAATGAGCATCAGTCAGGCACATTCAACACACCGTCATCGTGGTGCACACTACACACTCACTTTCCCAGCAGTTTACGCTGTCTTAAATACCGGGATAACAGCTTTTCAGGAACCATGTCACTCACAATAGCCCTAGGAGTTAGATCCTAGAGTCCCCACTTTGCACATGAGGCACAGAGAGGACCAGTAACTTCCATAAGGCCATGGAGCCAGGAAGTGCCAGAGACAGGACTTGAACCCAGGCCTTCCTGACTCCACTGTCTGCATCAGGCTCTTTCACCAGAGCCCAGGGTAGATGGATAGAAGGAAGACACAGTGAGTTGGCAAGAGCAACCCAAGCACACACAGAAGGGGAGAGGAGGGGACAGAGAGGACGCCATGGCTGAGTCAGTCAGGGGTTGTCTACAGGCGAACAAAGGAGATGGTGCTGGGGGAGGCTGGGGGGGGCAGCGTGGGGAAA
>NW_007752289.1:8097-8896 GCF_000696425.1 Galeopterus variegatus
TGTCTACAGGCGAACAAAGGAGATGGTGCTGGGGGAGGCTGGGGGGGGCAGCGTGGGGAAATGGCTTTCTGTGTAGGTCTCTTCTGCACAGCAATATCCTTCTCCCTTGAGGCACTAAGCTCAAAAAAAGAAAAGGCATCCTTCATCTCAAAGAGGTGGGCAGTGTCCCTCGGTGGGACCACCCACCTTGCCAGCCCAGGGCCTCCTGAGCAGCAGGAAGTATCCTTGGACTGAACCAGGTAAGTTCAAAGCCAATTTCCCTAATGTCATGCTCCAAAAACTATCAGACATGGTTCAAATCACATCCCTTCTCGAGTTAATACGATAGTAATGGCTCAACAAGATCAGAGACAGTAATATCCTCATAGGAGAAATGAAAATAGAGTGAAAAATAGAGGAATGTTATTCATTTTATTCCAGCACAGAGGGCCTTTGTTAATTCTACCAAAGCCAATTCAAACTTCAGAAAACCTAAATGAGCATAAAGGATTGACTTTCAAAAGAAAAACAAGATTGCTCGGGGAAGGGGGAAAAATGATCATTCTTCTTTGTATTTGCAGTGGCTGCATTGTTTTCCCAGACCAATAAAATTAATACAAGAGTAATGGTATCTCTACACATATGAGAAAGTTTTATTGCAGCAAATTCAAATATTTAAAACACAAAGATTTCCTTTTGTTCAGGAACTTCAATGACTTTCTAAAATTCATCCCTCGGATTTTATTTATCAAGATTAAGACTCAGGGGCCGGCCCGGTGGCGCACTGGATGGTGCGCCGCTTGGGAAGCGCGGCGGCGCT
>NW_007752290.1:0-7286 GCF_000696425.1 Galeopterus variegatus
GGCCTTGCATCAGACCACCTTTTGGGGCTTTCTAGAACTATAAAATTCCAAGACTTTTCTTCAAATCGGTAGAATCATAATCTCTGGGAAGGAAGCCTGACCTTATAAAGCTTCCCGTGTGATGTTACTGCCCAGGCAGATATAGAAATAATTGTCATAGACTCACACCCATAGAATTATAAAATTTAATAGGACTTTGAAATAATTTGGTCCAACTCCCTCCTTCTAATGATGAGGGAAGAGAAGTTATGAGACTTGCTGGTCATAGAGCTGCATTGCAGCAGAGACTGGACTTCAGTCTCTGATGATGCATCGTGTCTCCAGTACATCACCCACTGGAGGAGGTATGTAGGACGTTTTATGTGGTGCTTCCACAGTTTTATAGTATTTCCTAAACTTAGAATCCCTGATTGTCTTCATATCTCTTACTCCTCTCTTTTACCAGAACATTTATCAGGATGTAAGATTTTTCTATGGGAGTCATTCAACTCCTTATTCTTAGAACTTCCCCTTAGGGTTGAAGATGCACATTGCTTTACAGAACCAGGCTGTCCCGATTCACCAGGGGCTACTAAAGTCAAAAAGGATACATCCCAGACAGAAATCTGAAATCTGAAGATCGTATACATTTTGTGTTAGCAGTTTTGTTCAAAATTCTGTAAAATACACTTACTTGCATTGAGAAGTTATTAATGACAGACCCATGAAGCTTCCTTTTTATAAGGGAAAAGGAAAGAGTGCCAAGATTTCACTCATTAGGCAGACTCTTTTTATGAATGCTTATTATACACTAGGTACTCTTCCGGATGGTGCAATAAGGAAAGTTGTAGGAAGATTTTGGGGTGGTAGGAGAGGGAGAACTATTCATAGACCACTGTAATGTAGTGTGATCACTACAAAATTCAAGGAATACAAGGCACAGTGATGGCGTGGAGGAAGGGGTTCTTCTTCTGGGCAAGGGGTGGGAGAGTTCTTTATATACAGGATGTGACTTCTGGGTTGATTCCTATGGTGAATAGAAACTCAGTAAGGGAACAAAGAGGACAGATAATCCATGTCTTTGCAAACAGTATGTTTGAAGGCCCCGGGGCATGAAGCAGCCTGGTGTGCTGGGGGAACTCTAAGTGTGGAAGGGGCACCAGGATGTGACTTCTGGGTTGATTCCTATGGTGAGTAGAAACTCAGTAAGGGAACAAAGAGGACAGATAATCCATGTCTTTGCAAACAGTATGTTCGAAGGCCCCGGGGCATGAAGCAGCCTGGTGTGCTGGGGGAACTCTAAGTGTGGAAGGGGCACGATAGAAGACGGAAAATGGGAAAGCACTTCTGTCATATGTTAAGGCATTTGCACGTCATCACATAGACAGAGGGTGGTGGTAAAGAGATGGCAGCAGGGAAGTAGCTGGCTCAGGCAGAAGCTGCGTTGGAGGGGAGCATTCTGAAGGCAGGAGATTGGTTAGGGGCTACTGCAATAGTTTTGGTAAGATAGTGTAAGAGATTTCCATGGGATAGAAATAGTGGGGATAAGGAGGAGAGAAGGAACACTGAAGAGGCATTTAAGAGGTCGAGTTGATGTGGCCTGGTGGCTGATTGGACATATAGTATAAAGAAGAAGGAAGAGTTGAGAACAATCTTCATGGATCACATTTTGTGAACAGAGCAACAAGAAGAAAATTCGTGTTTTGTTTTGTGGGGAATATGATGAGTTTCGTGCTGGTGTTTGGAGATATCTAAGAGATACGTGATGAAATTCTCTGGTAGTTAAGAGAGATCTCTCTGGGCTGTAGCTTTGAGAGACAACATTGTGATGTTACTGTATTGACCTTCCATGTTGAGTAAGGACAGACCTGAGGCCATAAACCAGGAATTCCTAACATTTAAGGAATATTTTCGTTAGTTTTTGCTGCATAACAAACCACCCCAAACTTAGGGGCCTTAAAACAAAAAATATGTGCTATTTGTCATGATTCTGTGGTTTGGCTGGATGGTTCTTCGAGTGAGCTGTCCCACCTGTGGCTGGATGACCTAGGATGGCCATCTCACATGCTGGATGGTGGCTGCATGTCAGCCGGGGCAGTATGATGACTGGGCCTTGTGTCTCTCATCTCGTCCAACAGCCCAGCCAGGCTTACTCACACGGTGGTGGCTGAAGGATTCCCGAGAGCAGCACAGGAGGGAAACATTTCAATGCACAGACACCCTTCAGGTTTCTGCTTATGTCACACTTGCTATGTGCCATTTGTCAAAAGATGTCAGCTGGCAAACCCAGAGTCAGTGTGGAAAGGGACCTAGATTCAGAAAGGGGAATTATGGTGGCTCCTTTTGCAAACACTCTCCCTCAGGGATATAGCAGGTGGAAAGGGAGCCCACAAATGTACCTTGTGCCTGGTAGTGTGCTAGGCAATTTAGAGAAGCTTATAGAGGTAGGAAATCAGCTCTGATTCACAATTGCTAAGTGAGTGGGCTGTCTGTCATTTAAACCTTGCTCCATATCAATCCAAAGTTAGTATTTGATCAGACCCCCACTGTCTCTATCTAATTACTATAAGCTCCTGTGTCCTCAAACCCTCACACTGCACAAAGAACCCCTTTTCCTGCTGCTGAAATAAACATGCAAACAAACAAAAAAAAGTAAAGTGGCCCTCTACTATGTTGAAATTAGAGGTTACATGCTTGTGTTTGGCCATTTGTTCTTGATCGTCACTAAGGCAAATTGTCTTACGGCTGGTTAGGGATATTAGGACGTTAAGTGCTGTTACCACATTCCGGGGCTTGGCACATTTGGCTTGGGATGACTCACGCTCAGTGTTAGGCTTGCATCTGAAAGGTGTTTATTCTTCCTCATTAAGTCTTAGTGCTATCTATTTCTGCAAATGGTGATTTCCTTCTTCAGGCTTGCATTCAAGAGGGGTACCAGGAGTAGGTGCCTCAGTTCATGCTCACCCCCTCCTGTCGCCGAGTCTATTTCACATGGTGAGGTCTGTGTGTGGGGTTTTAATTGCATAATACGGTGTAATAGGCAAAGATTGTCAGTGCACCCTGGGAGAGTTCCTTCCTCTCATTGTAACTCCTTTCCTGCCCCTTGAAATGAGAGCACTGGGCCAGAGGATATGTAAGTTGACAACCACCTCTAAGGATTAGTTGTTTGTGATTTGTAATCCCGGCTTGAGAGGTCACAGGAGAAAGTCAAGGGTCGGGGTTAGCTTGCTATGCAAAGTTTCGTGTGGCCCTGGCCTCAGACATCTCTCTAGCCTCATTTCCTGCCATTCCCTTTCATGGTCTAAAAACCCAGGTTCCCTTTTGCCATCTTAACTTTGCACGTGTGGTTCCTCTTCCTAAAAGACCCCTTTCTGCAAGGCACTCTCTCATTATCCTTTAAATCCCAGCTCAGACTTCAGAAGTGCCATTCTCTGTGAAGTCACCCACAGTCTCCAGCACCCCACCCAAGTTCCCAACTGTGTTGGGAGTAGTTCCCAGTGTCCTGTGTGCATTTCTAGTGAAGCAAGACCACCCTGTATTGTAATTTTGTGTCTCTTCTTTGGACTGGGAATTCTTTGAAGGACCGTGGCTTGGTTCTCTGTCTCTAGCTCCTTAGCACAGTGCTTGGCACATAAGTGGTGCTTAATACACAATGAGAGATTGAAGAGCTGTCCCCATCCTATCCTGCAAAGGCTCCAACTCCTTTTTCTGACATAGTGCTGATCTCTAGCTCATAATGCTGGCACAACATATTGTAATTGCCACGCCATCCTCTAAGCATTAGGGGTGACATCCTTAGGTTTGGCAGAAAGGTGGGGCATCTCCAGCTTCTGGATGCCCATTATTGAATTCTAGACAAGTTCCAGCTACCCACACTGGAGCTTTTACCAACCTCTGGTTTGTGGTGATTCGAGGTCCTTGGAACTATTACATTCTAGTGTTCGCAGAAAATGATCAACTATTGCTTTGATTTCTGACACTTCAGATGGGCTGAGGAATAATCTAATCAGGGCATATGCCAGATGCACTGAGGGAAGGAAAACCAGAAGGCAAGGGCTTCCCAGCTTGGGTCCCTGGGAGGATGGGCGGACGTGTGGTTTGCCGACATGCGTCCTGCTGGAGGAGGGTTGGGCTGAGCTCTAAGTGTCTGTGGGACTCCAGTAGGCAGTCAGAAATGTGGGCTTTAGGCTGGGAAGAAAAAGGTCAGAATCATAGTGAGAAAGACTGGCTGACCGAAGTTGGGAAGGTAGATAGCTTAGCCAGGAGAGGAGATGTAAATACAAGGAGGAGCTGGAGAATGCATACTTGGCAATCATCTATTTTAAAGGTGAACCAGCGGAATGGGCAAAGATGTAGGAGTCCCAGAACACAAAGCTGCTGAGATTTATGGAGAAGAGTTGGTTGAGAGTTTGTTTGGAGACTCTAATATAAAGGGAACTTTTACTTATATCTCTCCAACAAAAAAGTAGAATTGAATGATAACCTCCTCCCCACATGCAGAGCGTTGGGAGGTCTGCACACATGGTGGGAGTCTCACCCAGCCAGTCTGATCTCCTGAGTCAGCCCAGACAATCAGGGAGAAGACAGATTTTGCATTAAAGTGAGGAAAATTTCAATAAGATGTGGTTCGATGGGGAGTGTCAAATGACACAGAGAGTCACTGTAGTTTTAATACTGGTAGAATTCCTGACTGCTTTTTTTGGAACAATGTGGCTTTTTTCCCCCTAGTCTTTTCCCCAGAGCAAAATGTATAATTTTGGTTTACAGGTACACTAACTGGACCCAAATGGGATCAACCCTGTGGTTTTTTGTTTGTTTGTTTGTCTATGTTTTTAAAAAAGCAACCAGTACTCAGAAAGTACTCTGGTGCTATAGTTTGAATGTCCCCTCCAAAACCTATGTTAAACTTACTCCCCAATGTGGCAGTGCTGAGAGATAGGGCCTTTAGGAGGTGATTGGATTGTGAGGGCTTTGCTCTCATGAATAGATTAATGGGTTATCATGGGAGTGGAACTGGTGGCTTTATAAGAAGAGGGAGACCTAAGCTAGAACATGAGCACACTCTTGCCCTCTCGCCACGTGATGCCCTGTGCCATCTCAGGACCCCACAGAGTCTGCACCAGTAAGAAAGCCTTCACCAGATGTGTCCCCTCAACCTTGGACTTCCTAGCCTCCAAAACTGTAAGAAATAAATTCTGTTTCTTTATAAATTTACCCAGCTTCAGGCACCCTGTTATAAGCAACAGAAAACTCAGACACTTGGGAATTCTTATTTATTTACTGTGGTAAATTAGGCATACATTTTTGCCATTTTAATTTGTATTTATTTATTGTGGTAAATTAGGCATAAAGTTTTGCCATTTTAACCATTTTTAAGTGCATAATTCGGTGGCATTAAGTTCATCCACAGTGTTGTGCAACCATCACCCATTTCTAGTACTTTTTCATCCTCCGAAACAGAATAGGCATACATTTTTTCCATTTTAATTTGTATTTATTTATTGTGGTAAATTAGGCATAAAGTTTTGCCATTTTAACCATTTTTAAGTGCACAATTCGGTGGCATTAAGTTCATCCACAGTGTTGTGCAACCATCACCCATTTCTAGTACTTTTTTAGGCATACATTTTTGCCATTTTAATTTGTATTTATTTATTGTGGTAAATTAGGCATAAAGTTTTGCCATTTTAACCATTTTTAAGTGCATAATTCGGTGGCATTAAGTTCATCCACAGTGTTGTGCAACCATCACCCATTTCTAGTACTTTTTCATCCTCCGAAACAGAAACTCTACACCCAGCAAACAATAGCTCCCCATCTCCCCTCCTTCCAGCCCCTGCGTGCAGAATCATGCAATACTTGTTCTTTTGTGTCTGGTTTATTTCACTGAGCATATCCTTAGGAATTCTTGATGGCTCTCTGGAATTTGGCTGCCCCAATGTTTTGGATACAGATTTCTGGAGTATGTGACATAATTCCACAATTATTTTCTCAGAGGCTTTTGCTCTGCCCTCTCTTGAAATGGTGAATAGAATTTTTTCTCCAAAGAAGCTATTTTGCACAGTTTTAATGCAAACTCCACTAGCAACAGTTGGGCGATGGTTGTCCTGGTGGTGGTTTCATTGTTTGCCAAAGCCCTTTTTAGGGAAGTGTGGCAGATGGTAGTACTGACCCACCATGAAGGTTTCTGCACCACTGGGCACATAGGGGTCCCTGGAAATCCTTCATTATGCAATAGGATGTCTGGGCTTCCTTATTCTGAGTAACTACGACCCCTATTTTGTGAGCACTTGTCACAAGTCAAAGCAATTCTTCATTTTAATGGCTTTAATAAAAAAATTTTACAAGCTCCCTTTTTTATTATTGGATTCAACAGACATAAAATTACTCTGCCAAATTGCTGTAAAAGTTTCTGAATGCTTATTCCAAATTAATGTAATTATCTTGCGGTCCAGTAGCAAATGGTCCTCAGACCACACCCTGAGTAGCCCCACTGTAGGGCTCTCTGCATACAGGGAGGGCTGCATGGAAGCTCACTTTCATAGGTTTTTTGAAAAACATGTTCTCTCAAGACATTTCCTCTTACTGACTCTTCACCCCATCCTACCATTGGAGGAAATTAGTTTGTCTGAACAGATTCCTAACTATTACCCAACGTCTGGTTGAGAGACTCTTTTTCCATTGTTTTGCTTCATATTCGTGTCAGGAACACCGATGTGAAGCCATGAAATGTTATCATCTAGAATTGTTATCTGGAGCTTTACAGTTGTCAAATATGGTTCTCTCAAGGCACTGTGTAGGGCTTGGCTGTGCTCCAGCCCACGGTGGGTCACCAGCCTGCACATATGAGATCCTCCAGGTTACCTTGCGAGCTAAACTGTGCAGCTCTGCGATATGCGCACCAATTCCCAGCCTTGTTATTTTTGGGTCTTATTAACAATATTTAAATCTCTGAGCAATTCCTGGTACCAGGGATATGGGTATCTTCAATAATGCTGTAAGCTAATATAATGTTGAGTCTTAGGTGACAGGTGAGTCTTCAGGGAAGCTGGGATTTTTAGAAATCTTGTCAAGACCTACATTTGGGCTCCACAGATGGGCAGCGCTGTAGCATACTTCTATGTAGAAGGTCATGATTAAAGTCCAAAGATGGCCTCTTAGCATGTAAATCTCAGGGCGCAGGCAGATGGATCTTAAGTGCCTCAGCACAGCAGGAGGCAGTGCAGCGCCCAAAATCTGGGCGTTGCAGTTTAGACCTGGGCTCAATTCCTTCTTCCTCTGCCACTTATAATCTATGTGAGTTTGGA
>NW_007752290.1:8567-8896 GCF_000696425.1 Galeopterus variegatus
TTAGCAAAATGGCTCTTTAATTCCGTGCAAGCATATTCTGCACTCACAATAGAAACGCAAACGAAAATGAAAATGAGATATCATTTTTTACCTATTTGGTTGGGCAAAGATCAAGAATTTGACAGCATGCTGGGTTAGGGAAGGTGCCGGACAGCAGGTACTGGGGGAAGAGTACATTGGAACAACGTTTATGGAGAGCAGTTTAGAAATGTCCATCAAAATCACAAATGCACATTTCACTTTTAGAAATACACTAAACTTGCTCCTATGTAAAATAGAGCATTTACTGATATAATATAATATTTAAGATATATTTTAAGTGAAAAATG
>NW_007752291.1:0-477 GCF_000696425.1 Galeopterus variegatus
AATTTAGTTAGGATGGAGGCAGGATTTCCCATGGCAGGTGCTCCAGGATTAATAAGGATGATCAGCCCTGCCACTGTTATGATACCCCAGGGTGGAAACATGTCATCTTCCATTGGTGGCACCAGGCCCCAATCCAGAGTTGCAGCCCAGGACTCCTTGCTCTGCTTCTCAGTCAGATGCAATAGATACACTTGTCTCTGGGCTTCATATACAGCTGCAAAGTCATCTCTCAGGATATTTATTTAACTGCTCCACACCACTCAATGCCGCCCATCCCTGTTAAAAGACAAATGAATCCAGCTAATTTCCCCCAGCTGCAGCAGCAGAAGCAACAACAGCAGTAACAACAGTGGCAAACAAGACCCCCACAGCAACATCAGCAGCAACAGCCACAGGGAATTCACCCCCAACCCCCTTGAAGCAGCCCCACCTCACCAACAAGTCTCCTGCCTCCTCTCCTTCCCCCTTTGTTCAGGG
>NW_007752291.1:2462-3107 GCF_000696425.1 Galeopterus variegatus
TAGTCTCCGGACAAAGCAGTGAGCCCAAAGAGATGGTTTACTTAAAAAGTCCAAAACCCCCAAGCCAAAGAAACTCCTAAACTGAAGAGCCAACTGTGGCTTCTGAAAGTGTGGAAAATGGACATAACCAGTGCTGTGCAATTCAAGTGAAGAAAATCCACATAAACGAGCTGGATGGTGACTTGATCCGTGTAAATGTGTGTGAATTTCATAAACAGCAATTTTTGGCTGTGACTTTTAAAAATCCATTTCTGTACAGTTAGTCATTTTAACAATGTGGCCCTTTTCCTGGTCCCTGAAATCTATTTTGTAAAGTGCGATGGGGAAAGCAGGTTGTTGAGCCCTTTTGGTGTTACAAGATGATTTCAAAGTTTCTAAAATGATGCCATAGTTTTCATATTTCTTAAGCAGCCTAGGATACAGGGTGAGCATTTTTAGATCTTCTAATGGTATAATGTGCTGTGGAAGTACTGTGTGTGAATAGTAGTAGTGGGGGCAAAAAAAAAATCTTTTCATATGGAAACACTGTAAATAATTTTACTATATAGTGTTGTGGATATATTTGTTGTAGAAATGGACCAGTGAATAAAAAGAATCTAAAGGTTTGTACAATGTGAAATAACGAATGTGTTAAATAAATGTTAT
>NW_007752291.1:8420-8895 GCF_000696425.1 Galeopterus variegatus
TCTGTTGATGAATGCTTAGGTTGATTCCATATATTATGAATAGCTGTGCAATAAACAGAGGAGTACAAATATCTCTTCAATACACTGATTTCCTTTCCTTTGGATATATACCTAGTAGTGGGTTTGCTGGATCATATGGTTGTTCTATTTGTAGTTTTTTGAGGAATCTCCACACTATTTTCCATAATGGCTGTACTAATTTAGACTTCCACCAATGGTGTATAAGAGTTCCTTTATTCAACAACCTCACCAGCATTTTTTATTTTTGTCTTTTTGATAATAACTATTCTAACTGGGCTGAGATGATATCTCATTTTGGTTTTGATTTGTATTTTTCTGATGATGAGTGATATTGGGCATTTTTTACACACTTTTTGGTCATTTGTAGGTCTTCTTTTGAGAAATGTTTATTCATATCATTTGAATATTTTTAAATCAAATTATTATTATTATTATTATTATTATTATTATTATT
>NW_007752292.1:0-325 GCF_000696425.1 Galeopterus variegatus
ACTGGAGGGCAACACGGCCCTGAACTGAGACCCACTGGAGTAGATTAAGGAAACTGGACTGGAGACTGGTAACAGGCAAACACAAGAAGGTAACAAAAAGGCCAATGTGATAATCCAAGCAAGTGATGATTGAACACGAAAGGTGATTTTCCCGATTCTCATCCTTCAACACAGCCTCATACTCTCACCCTCTTTAATCACCTAGAGAATATTCCACATCTACCCTTTACAAAACCCTTCCACCCTTAGAGACTACATCACCCGGCAGTGTCATTGTCTAGCTGTCCTCATCATAGACACTCACAGACCTCCTCAGTACAGCCTT
>NW_007752292.1:2519-2981 GCF_000696425.1 Galeopterus variegatus
GGTGACAGTGACCCAGGCATCTCACATGGCAGAAAATGGTGGAGGAGAGAGAAACTCTCACGCACTCTTATTTTAATCTCCTCAAAAGCAAGCCCCTGACCACCATTATTAATTCATTCATTACAGCATGGTCCTGCAATCTAACCAGCTCTTCAAAGCCCAATCTTTCAGTTACTATAATATACCATAAAAGGATTTCCCACCCTCAACAATTACAGTGTGAATTAAACCTCAATGTGGGGGGNTAATTCTAGATCCTAAATATTCCCTATATCTGTCTCTTTCCATCCCCACTGGCTCTGCTTCCATTTAGACACTTTTCTGATTATCAAAATACTAATTTTACTTTTTAATCCGTTCTCCAGTGATATTTTATAAAAGGCAATCTTTTTGTGGCTTACCTAGTCAAAATTATTCAAAAGCATCCCCAAGGGTGACATACATGTCCTTGTTTACATGTCT
>NW_007752292.1:8631-8895 GCF_000696425.1 Galeopterus variegatus
GGCTTTTAAAGGTAGGAGGAGGAGCATGGATTTGTGGAAGATTGGAGATAGGAAGCCCAAGAAAGAGATTTTTACAGTAGCCCAGGTCAGAACAGTGAGGGTATTTGTACCGTAATAGAGCAGGAATGGGCAGCATAGGCCTGACTGAAGAAGTATTTAGTAAAAATAACAGCATGCTGGAATAAAGAGAGGGAGTGGTGTTGCCACCAAAGGAGAGAGAATAGGGGGGAGCAAGTTTAGAGAAGGCCATGATCAGTTCTGTAT
>NW_007752293.1:0-1374 GCF_000696425.1 Galeopterus variegatus
TTTTCTCTTTTTTTTTTTTCTCCTTCTCTCTCTCTCTCTCTCTCTCTCTCTCGCTCGCTCGCTTGCCTGGACCTTGTCTCAGCCTAGAGCAACTCTTTGGCAATGGTGAAATACGCTGTATTGCAACCAGTAAGGTTGAGGCTATGTGGTCGTGTGGATGTAGTACCCTTTGGTGGTCTGGGGATCAGCACTGGTTTCTGGTTAAAAACTTCCTCCAGGTAGCAGTGTGCTCCAAGAAGGTCCTGAAATGTGACACATCGCAGGAGGAAAATGACACTGACTGTGTTTTGTTAAATAATCTTTGCCACTTTCAAAATTGTATTTAGGCCAGTCTCTGACCCAGCTGTACTGAAACTGTCATTCTACTTCAGAGACAGCTTGATGATGGAACGATCACCCAGTATGTGTAGTGACAGGAACTTTGGCCCGGGAGCCAGACCAAGTCTAAGTAACGGCTCTGTCACTGCCTCCCTGGGTGATTTGAGGCCTTCGCTGACAATATCCAATTCCTTACCCTCATGGCTGGTGCTAATCTTAGAATTTGAGGCCATGTGTTCTGCCTTAGAGAGTTATATTGGCATCCTTAGTATTTTGCCTGTGAATAGAAGGTCCTTCAGAAAGCTCATGGAAAAGTTAAATAAAAAGATAATATAAATCTTCCCTTGAACTTTTTCACTTCTTAAAAAATATGGGTCGGCCCCATGGCTCACTCAGGAGAGCATGGCGCTGGTAGCACCAAGGGCGCCGGTTCGGATCCTATATAGGGACGGCCAGTGCACTCACTGGCTGAGCGTTTTGCAGACCACACCGAGCTGAGGGGTGTGATCCCCCTACCAATCAAAATATATATATATATATTTTTTTTTCCTCATCATAGTCACCTAGAGATTATGAAATTTTTGAAGTACCCTAGTATAATACGATACCCTAGATCAATGGCAGATTTTATATTGTGAGATTAAATAATGCATTAATATAAATATCTCAATATTAATTTATAGTTTAAACATCATTTCAATCAAATTCCCAGTGACATACTCTAGGATAGGATTTTGAGATAATGATTTAAAAAATATTATTATATTTTCTTG
This sequence comes from Galeopterus variegatus, assembly GCF_000696425.1. Taxonomy (NCBI): domain Eukaryota; kingdom Metazoa; phylum Chordata; class Mammalia; order Dermoptera; family Cynocephalidae; genus Galeopterus; species Galeopterus variegatus. The sequence continues at coordinate 1,092 of NW_007752293.1, forward strand.
TTTCTAAGATGTCTGTGATATTAAGAAACACCATTGATTTAATAACAACTTTTCCTGGAAAAAATATGCTCTCTTTAAATAAACAAAAAAATAATGTACAATTAGCTGGCAGTATTATCTATTTATATACTTGAGTATTATTTAAATTTTAATACTATATATTAGAATCTAAAATTTATCAGAATCTGAAATTTCTTCATATTCAGATTCTAAAATAAAAATTACTTTTGCAGCTTGGCCATTTTGCATAGTAATACGGGGACATACTACTTTCTTAGTTGAT
>NW_007752293.1:2134-3985 GCF_000696425.1 Galeopterus variegatus
GCTGTTTGAGTTCCTTGTATATTCTGGATATTAATCCCTTCTCAGATGTATGACTTGAAAATATTTTCTCCAATTCTTTAGGTTGTCTTTCACTCTGTTGATTGTTTCCTTTGCTGTGCAGAAGCTTTTAGTTTGATTTAATCCCATCTGTCTAATTTTCCTTTTGTTGCCTGTGCTTTTGGGGTCTTATTTATAAACTCTTTGCCCAGTGCTACATCCTGAAGTGTTTTCCCTAAGTTTTCTTGTAGGAGTTTTATAATTTATGGTCTTATAGTTAAGTCTTGAATGCATTTCGAGTTGTTTTTGTTGTATGGAGAGAGGTAAATGTCTAGTTTCATTCTTCTACACGTGTATGTTCTGTTTACCCAGCACCATATATTGAAAGGCTCCTTTGTATTTATATCTCTTAAATGTTGCTTTTAGTATTGCACCTTGGTGTCATTTTTGTAAATATTTCTAGTGATAATGAAATGTAAATGTAAGTTATAATTCCATTGCATGTGGTGATAAATGTGCAAATGACTGATATGAGACAATACTCTTAGAAACAGACATCTTTCCACATGTTACAGTTTACACACAGTACTGAGGACGGCACTGGCACTTTCCTCTTCTTTCTAGGTTTGGCAAGATTCTTTTACAGGAACTTTAACACATGTCTTGGTTAGGGTATAGTTAAAAGTTTGGGAAAAGAGTGTTTTAAAAGTCACAAAACTATATGTATGCATAAATGTGCTATATGTGTATGGTGTGTTTATTGTTCATCATTATTATATTCAGTTTGTAAGCACACAATACTTTAATTCTAACATGGATCATGATTTTCAATAAGGCAATATAGAAGGTCCCTGGGAATTGTTAATGAAGCAGGACTTATTTCAGGCAAAATGATGAGAAGTTCACTTCATCTTTGGCAGCTATATTCTTGCAATTCAGCCTTCGATACTACCTCATTTTCCATAAAAAGTCCGTATTGCTTTTCTGAAACAATGTTTCTCACATTTCAGTATTTCAATTTCTATGCATGCAATGCACAGCTATTCACAAATTCTGTTCAGGACTAGCCTTGCAACCCAACAGACTCAGAGCTCAATATTTGAGATTTGTTTAAGTTAGTGTATTTATTTCAAGCTGTGATGCTCTGTACTTGGTTAGCATCCATTTCCAATATGCTGTTCATACAGTAAATACTTAATTCCAAATATGGGGAAAAAATGAAATAAACTGAAATAGCAAGATATATAACCAAAAGTTGAAGTGGAAGAAAGTAGAAAGGCAAGTTAGACAAACTGTACAACATTACAGACCTAAGAAGAACTGTCCTGCCATATGTCTGGTAGTCCCTGCCATTCCCAGGCTCAGTCAATATCTAACCTTCTTCTCACACTTTCTGAGCTTCCCCTAAATGTAACTTAAAGGCTTCCAACGAATTCACACAGTTCACAACTAGCCTCTGGGAAGGAGAATGTGATAGAAGCCATGCTTATTAGACTATCACAGAAACCAAAAGTTACTGAAAAATTCATAGATTAGGTCTGTTTTTGCCTTTTAACATAGAGTGGAAATAGATGAAGACTACCCANTCTGAAAGTTCAATGCATTATTGCTATTGTTCTTCCTTTCTTCCTTCCTCCTTCCCTTCCTCCTCCTTCCCTTTCTTTCCTTCTTTCTTTCTTCCTTCCTTCTTTCTTTCCTTCCTTCCTTCCTTCCTTCCTTCCTTCCTTCCTTCCTCTGTATTTATTTACGTTTTAGCTCCTACTTATGAGGACATGCAGTATTTCTCTTTCTGTACTGCTTATTTCAGTTGACATAATTTTCTCCAAGCTCATCAACATTGCTGCAAATGGCAGA
>NW_007752293.1:8429-8895 GCF_000696425.1 Galeopterus variegatus
GGCTTTTAATCCCATACCTAAACAGTGGTTAGAGTTGATTAGATGGACTGTTGCCTGCTAGCTGTGGGCTTTTGCCCCCTGGCCAGGGACCTTTGTCCCATACATACATTACGTAAAAACCCTATACTAAAAATCAACTGAGCATCAACATATACTTGATTAGAATTGATTAGATAGGCTTTTGCCAGCCAGCTGTGGACTTTTGTCCCTTAATTGAGGACTTTTGTCCCATACATGCATTACCTAAAAACCTTATTCTAAAAATCAAATGAGAATCAAGATTTCTAACCCCCTACATATATATATATATATATATAAATATCCAACTTAAAAAACAATAAGCTATTTCTGTAACTATTATAGCTAGAGTAAAACTATTTGGTAAAATCCAATAACACTTCGTTTTTGAAATATAAAAATGTAAAGCAGTAACATCTGGGAACATTAGGGATCTTTTGCTGAGAGT
>NW_007752294.1:0-3135 GCF_000696425.1 Galeopterus variegatus
GGTTTCACTGCAGGCCAATTAAACCAGAATCTCTGTGGGTGAAACCCAGATGAGAATATTAACAGCTTCCCAGTGTGCAGCCAGGTTGAGAACCACTGCCCTACATATTCTCTGAAATCTCTTCTGTTTTATAAATTCTAACATTTTTTTAATACAGAAGTTAATTTTTCTAAAGATTGGATGGGTTCCATATGTTGTGTGTAAGCTATACGTTGGGGATCTGGGATTGATGCAGGGACATTGATTGTGGATCTCTGCTTGCTGAGCTAAACAAATCATGTGTGGCTCATTCTAGCAGACGATGTCCTTGAAGACAATGTCCTAGCAGACAATGCCAATGCCAATGCCCAGAAGGAAGGTTAATCCCAGTTCTGAGGCCAACATGCTATTTGACCTGAGAAAGTCATATTCTCAGCCTAGGTTTCATTTTCTTTATTTAATCTATGACTCAACAGTGTGCTTATACAATTCTGTACTCATGTGGTAAAGACAATATCAGAAAATCAAAATAAAGTACATTAAAATCCACACTTACTATTTAAAAAACTTATAACATGACTTATTTTAAACAGACAGACTTCCAACATAAATTCAGAAAAGTAATCGAAATTTGAAATTTGTATTGCAATGCTTAGGTGAGGAACTTTTGCCCCTGGTCACTCTCCGAGGTCCTGATTACACATGTCTCTGGCGAATCACAAGGTTACTACCTGCAAATTTTATTGGTTCAATAACCAGCGATGAAAAGGCCTGCCGTGATCAGAAGCCAGTGGCAGAGCTCGGAGCCTAACGCTTTCTGTCGTGTTCATACTTGTTCATTCTCTGGAGAAGGTCAGAATATTCCACACAAAATCGTGTTCAGTTTTCAAGTGTGAAACTTCCATGACAAGAAACATATCAAGGCTTTTTGACAGCAGATAACTTTTTACCTCCTCTCTGAGGGGTTCCCATTCAGAACAAAAATGTAATATAGCTCAGAGTGTTATCAGAACCGTTATAAAATGCACTTGGGAATTCTGAAGATTCATGCTTACTGCCTCTCTATAATTTGTGAGAATGTGTGCAGAGTCCTTCTAGCATGCTAATAGCTTCACATTATAACACTGTGCAGCAGCGCAGAGCCAGCTCACATGAGGATAAAGCAGTGGTGTCGAAGGCAAGATGAAGACTAGAGCTGCAAGTGAAAATCAAGGTTTTATAAAGTCCATCGATGGGTTGAGGGTAGAGTGTCTGAAAAAAATTTAAAACAGTAAAAATATTTATGCATACCACAGAGTAAAACTTAAGTAATGTTATGAAGTCAAGTTTATGAGAAAATTAATCATGTGAGGGTGTTTATTGACTTTCTGTAGAAAAAGTATTTAAACACATTTAAAGATCTCTATAAAGTGGAGTGCCTGCCAAAATGGGCAGTCGACATCACCCATCTTCTAAGTGTGTGTGTGTGTGTGTGTTTCTTCCTAAAAATATTATTTGTTATGCCAGAAACAATTTTAACTGAAACAAATTTCTTGTATCCACAGGACCTCAGCTTTATAACTTTCCATCCAAGAATGAAATAAGATACAGGAGTTTGCTTCTGTTTGTGGCATTGCCCTAATTTATTTAAATTCATTTATGTCACTTAAAATTCAAAAAATTCAGGTGGTGAATCCATATGTATTTAGGTAATATAATGATGTACCAATAATGAGAATCAATCCAGAATTAAAATTAATTTCAAGTTACAATTATTTCCAAGTTTTTAATAACAAACACGCTGTTTTCAGATATTCATGAAACTCTGCTTCCTTCATATAAGTAATGATGAGAACGGCATAGTTCTATGAAAAACAAAATGCAGAATAAGGACAGAATAAATCATCAATTTCACAAACAAAATCCAGGGCTGGTGATAAGCAAATCAAAGTATTTGAGTTTCACCTTTGAAGGAAATATGAAGTGTTACAAGTTTCTCAGGAATTTCTGCAGACACTAAGTAGTACCTGAGAGAGAAATAATAATTATACAAAATAATGTTTTATTGGATAAATGTTTCTATGTTAAACTATTATACTTGAATGAGAAATTATACTACGTATTTTGCTTGTATTCATTGTTGCCTATTTTGAGATGGCCTCATGCCAACATATTGTAGACAAACCTAATGATTATTCTCTAAGCTGCATCCATTCTATTATTAAACTACCTTTTCTACTATGTTTTATGAATGACTATAGAAACTTCAAGGTTTTAAAAAATGATTTATATAATTAAATCATTCATGTATAATTATTTCTACTAATTTGCATGAGTATTTCAGGTCATTCTGGTATAATTAGCCATTGTTGAGAGTTTTCTCTCCTCATCATTAAACTAATTGCTTTTCACATAGGTGTAGATTGAATATTGATCCCCATTTTTTTTCACTTCACTTTCATAAGCAAATTATGCCTAATTGCCAGCTTACTACATCATTACACACTTATCATCAATTATATGAAAATAAACTGTATTAGACTAATGATTTCTTTGTGGTGTTTTGAAGGGCTTTTTAATTGTGATGCTTGAAATAATGTTGTCATTTAAAAAAATATTAAACACCATGTTTATAACACAATAAAGCACATTGTTGGTTAACAAATATACCAGCTCCTGCCTACACAGTCATTTATCCTGGATTATAAAAAAGTTCCTTGAAACAAGTTGAAAGAAACTCATTATTGTTATTAAATATAGTGAATACACCAATGCATATATTGGATTATGTTGGTTCTAATTTTTTTTTTTTTAGCTCAGTCTTTATCCTTCCTGTTTCACATATGTATTTCCTCTCTACCTGATGAAAAATCTTTTAGGGGATCTGAAGAGGTGGTAAATTTCAAAGAATCACCAATACAGAGCATAACATTTTAAAAGGCCAGGAAATAAAAGTAACCCTATTCATCATGCATTCTATGCAGTGTATTATTGTCTTTTAGTGATTTTCCTGGGCATTTCTCTTCACTGCTTTTTTACTTATATCCTTTGAAAAATACAAAAAGATATGAAAATAATATAATTCTGAGATGCTCCTTGTAGACTTCTACACCATATATGTAATTGTCACACCTTAGCTCTTCATGGAGACAGGAGGTAAAACTAAAAGCCTGTATT
>NW_007752294.1:8392-8894 GCF_000696425.1 Galeopterus variegatus
CATAAAATATGTATGTATTAAAGATGCTAGTAGAGAACAATATAAAACAGTAAAATTTGTGCCATTTTTATTTCTTAAATTTTATTATACTGAGTTAGTTTTGTATTTGGGGGGAAAAAAAGTTGAGATATTTAAAATCTTTCACCAAAGGTGGCATCACCAAACTATTGATTCATGATAATTTTATCATATCTGAAATAAATTTCATTTAGTCTAAAAATTGCTAGCTAATGATAAAAATAACATGTAAGTTCAAACATCATTTAATACTTTTTGAGATTTTTTGGTTTATTTTAAACCTCCACTAATGCGTCAGTGCTGCCGTAATGGCAATATTACAAAGCTTAGGTGAATCCAAAATGGACTGAATTGTTTTTAGTCTAATGAAACAGCTCTCTATTATGTTTAGCATAATAACATTCACACTTTCATTTTTGTGGTAAAAAAACTGACAACCTGTGTTGTGCCACTAAGTAAGACTTTTCAAACTGTATCTGACCAG
>NW_007752295.1:0-556 GCF_000696425.1 Galeopterus variegatus
ATCAACATCAGGAAATGAGAGAGAGAGCCTCATCTAAATTTTCTACAGATATCCAAAGGATAATAAACATTACCCCAGTAAATGAGACAACTTGGAAGAATGGATGAATTTCTTGAAAGATACAAAATATCCAAGCTCCCTGAAGAATACATAATATGAATTGCTCTATATCCATCAGAGAAACAAGAATCTGTAGTTGACAACATTTTCACAGAGAAAGCCCTAGGACCAGATAGCTGCCCTAGTGAATTCTACCAAAGATTTAAAGAAGAAATAATACCAATTCTACGCAAAGTCTTCCTGAATATGAAATAGGAGGGATTACTTCCCAAATCATACCGGGAGGCCAGGACTACCCTGATACCAAAAAGCAAACAAAGACATGACAAGAAAAGAAAACGACAGACCAATGTCCCTCATGAACACTGAGGCAAAATCTCTCAACGAAATATTAGAGAACCAAATTAGAAAATTGTATCTAGCAACATATCAAAAGGATTTTTGCACCATGGTCAAGTGGAGTTTATCCTAGGAATACAAGGTTGGTTCACAAAAA
>NW_007752295.1:2312-2814 GCF_000696425.1 Galeopterus variegatus
AGGGAGAGGAGTTTGAGGGAGGGACTACAAGGGTCCCCAGGAAACTTTTGGGGGTGATGGTTATGTTCATGACCTTGATTTCATGGGTATATACATATGATAAAACTTATCAAATTGTACAACTTAAATATGCACAGATTATTGTATCTTGAGTACATCTCATTAAAGCTGTTGAAAAGAAATTCGGAAACTTGCCCGTGATCATGCAGCCAGCAGCAGAGCTGAGCTTCAAACCAGGATCTGTCTGACTTTCACACCTGTGCTTTTTCTTCCTATACCTGTGGCCTCAGTCAGTTCCCGAGACAGCAGGAGTCCAAGGCTGCCTTTTTGTCCCAGGCCCTCCCAGGGTAGTGTGGCCTCAGCATACCCCCAGCTGGATCATCTCCTCCCCGCCCCTCACTCCCAGGTGGCAGCAGACTCCTGCTCCCCCAGCTTCTGCATTCCTACCTTTGCAGGTGGCCCAGCTCACAGCATCATACCTGTTACCTCCAAAACAGCAACT
>NW_007752295.1:3022-6288 GCF_000696425.1 Galeopterus variegatus
TCCTACCTTTGCAGGTGGCCCAGCTCACAGCATCATACCTGTTACCTCCAAAACAGCAACTCTTCCTTCTGCTTTTCCTACTCTGCACACAAGGAAAATAGCAAAGGTAGAAATGCAGACTTCCCAAAGCTGTTGCAGAGGCCAGGTAATTTGGGGCAAGGTAGAAAGGTGTTGGTGGAGAAAACTAACACAGGGGGTGGGGTGTGGGCGTGTCTGGTTATGGTGGCTGCGCGGGAGCTGCAGGTGGCGTCTGGGGAGTGTATGGTGCATCTGCAGGAAGAGCCTGAATGACACGCTGGTGTAGGAGGGCCAGCAACGGCTCACGCTGCAGGCTGAGAACATTCAGGAACCGCTGTCCTAACTCTAACCTTGTCTCTGCCCCCATTCCACTCTCAATTTCCACATCTAGGAGAGAAAAAAGGTACTGAATGTTTGCAGAAAGCACAACAGGGGAATTCAGGCTCTATAGCTACCCTGGTAAATCCATGGCAAAGAACTTTTCACGTTAAGGACATTACATTTTGTTTATCTTCAACTATCCCCAGTAAAACCCCTTAAAAGGGAAGATATATGTTACTTCTCTTTTATCCCATTTTGAATCATGCAAGATCAGGTCATGGCAGTATACTAGGGAAATAGTTATTTTTAAAGCAAAATATCATCTGTTTTGCAGCCTAATTATATAGACAGAAGAAGCTCAGATATTCCATGCACGCTGCTGATTAAAGGGCAAAGACAGGGACCCATTTGGACTTTGAGACTCCAATAGCCCATTTGATGTAATGGAATAAAATGCATAATGTACATGTAGTAAAAGAGGACATAGAGAACAAAAGACACAGTTTAGACTGTGCTGAAGAATAATATTATAAAATACCTATAATTATACCTGCGTGACTCAAAACGAGAGTCGCACTTAGACAAAGGAAAATCTACTCTATGCTCTATACCCAGAGGAGTCTCAGTAGTCACAGAAGTCTGAATTCCACACACGGTGCTTAACCTGGAATCCTGGAATGTTACAAGGTAGATGAGCACAGGACACTTGCTATTATCAAGAACGTACATCAGGGCCGAGCCTGTGGCGCACTCAGGAGAGTGCGGCGCTGGGAGCACAGCAGCACTCCTGCCACTGGTCCGGATCCTATATAGGAATGACCAGTGCGCTCACAGCGCTCACTGGCTGAGCGGGTGCGGCCGGTCTCAAAAAAGGACAAAAAAAAAGAAATCATTTCTTTAGGGCCGGTCCGGTGGCGCACTGCTACAGTGCCCCGCTTGGGAGCGCGGCGGCGCTCCCGCCGAGGGTTCNGTTGCCGGTCCCGGTCCGGTCCGGGCGCGACACTGAGGGTTGCGATCCATTGCCGGACACGGAAAAAAAGACAAAAAGGAGAAAAAAAAAAAAAGAACGTACATCACTACCAATGGCTGGGGGCACGGTGGTTCTATAGCAAATGAATAAAACAGGTTGTGATTAACAGCAGGTAAGAAGCACATTCCTGGGCTGGCTGGTTAGCTTGGTTTGTTGGAGCACAGCCTTGTAACACCAAGGTCAAGGGTATGGGTCCCCATACCAGCCAATGCCAAAAAAAAAAAAAAAAAAAAAAAGGCAGGATCCTCACTGACTTTTGATGTCTGAGGTCAAGGCTGTAAGGTTTAAGTAACATAATGCAGTCTGTCTTGAGTAATCCTTCATTAATATGTATATTTTAAGTCTGTTTTATTATTATTTTTTTTTGGTAGCTGGCCAGTATAGGGATCTGAACCCTTCCCCTTGGTGTTACAACACCATGCTCTAACCACCTGAGCTATCCGGCCAGCTCTTACACCTTAAGTCTAGATCAAACCAAATCACCCACCGCATGCCTGTTCTCCCCACAGGAAGCAATATACTTATTTTACCCCACTCTGGAGTCGCACTTTGAATATCTAGAAGGTGCCAAGAAATGCTAAATTCTCCTAATACCACTTAACTCTTACAACAATCCTGTAATCCTGTAATCCTATAACACCGTGGTTTCCAAACTTTGCCACATACCGCAACCACCTTGGAATCTTTAAAAAAAATACTGATGCCTGGACCCCACTGCCAGGCTTTCTACCTTTACTGGGCTGGAGGGTAACATGGGCATTGGGATGTGTTTAAAAGCTCTCCAGGTGATTCTGGTGTACAGAGAAGTTTGGGGGCCCCTTGCCTTATCACCTGGCCAGGTTAACCAATCACCCACAGCACGCGGAGAGCTTGTGGCTAGTGAAAGCTGTTGTCTTTTATTTTTTTTTAACTTATTTTTTAATTTATTATTTTTTAAATTTTATTGTTACACAATGTAAGCATTTTTTGTGGCCCTTTACCAATTTCTCTGTAACCATCCCCCGTCTTGTCTATGTACTTTTGCTCCAGAAATGATCTGTATACTCAATAGGTCATCTGTGTTTCTTTTTAAACCTATTTGTGCCACCTGTACTTATTATAGGTAAAAATAAAATAAAATACTATGGAAATCAATCAAATATAATTCTGTAAAGAGAGCTAATGTTTCTGTAAAAACTAAACTCACTACTTTGGAACAATGTGATAAAAATGAGTTGTTTTTTTTTTAAAGATGTTGAGTTAGGTATGAAGCAGAAATTATAGAGTGGAAAAATTGTAAGAATACAGAAAAAAACCTATACCCAGTTGGCTGGGTCTAGGAACAGGGAAATTATAAGGCTGGAAGGAGAGAAGCCAAGTAACACCCCAGATCATTCATTCTTCTCGTTAGACAGGAGGCTGGTTCCTGCTGAGAGGGGTGGGCAAGAAGATTCAGAACAGTGGCGGTGATGGCAATTCCAGGCTGTGCAGTTCAGAATATTGTCCCCTGGCTGAAGTTTTAAAAAATCATATCACAAAAATCTGAAAATACAAAACTGTCACTTCATTATTGACCAAGGGGGAGATATGGGCCCTGAGGTGGCTGGACACCCTACCTGCACAGGGCTTTGCTGCTGGGGACAGTAGGGGCCCAGCTCTGCCTCCTTTAGAAGATTCTTTCCTGGACCCCTCCTCCCACATCCACTGTCCCAATGACCTATCTTTAGAATCGTATGGACCACAGGACATTAGCTGATTTAAGCCATTCCATGGCACACAGAAAAAGGGTGTTTCATTGCCAAAAGAAGACTGAGTAATCTCAGGAAACAGTCTAATCAGACTTGTAAACAGATGTGTGCAGACACAGACACGTGTCCACGTGCACAAGCACTCGTTCACACGCACACACAGCCAGCCC
>NW_007752295.1:7288-8894 GCF_000696425.1 Galeopterus variegatus
GGGAGCGCCGCTGCGCTTCCCAAGCGGCGCACTATCCAGTGCGCCACCGGGCTGGCCCCAAGTTGTTGTTTTTTTTAAAGATGTTGAATTAGGTATGAAGCAGAAATTATAGAGTGGAAAAATTGTAAGAATACAGAAAAAAACCTATACCCAGTTGGCTGAGTCCAGGAACAGGGAAATTATAAGGCTGGAAGGAGAGAAGCCAAGTAACACCCCAGATCATTCATTCTTCTCGTTAGACAGGAGGCTGGTTCCTGCTGAGAGGGGTGGGCAAGAAGATTCAGAACAGTGGCGGTGATGGCAATTCCAGGCTGTGCAGTTCAGAATATTGTCCCCTGGCTGAAGTTTTAAAAAATCATATCACAAAAATCTGAAAATACAAAACTGTCACTTCATTATTGACCAAGGGGGAGATATGGGCCCTGAGGTGGCTGGACACCCTACCTGCACAGGGCTTTGCTGCTGGGGACAGTAGGGGCCCAGCTCTGCCTCCTTTAGAAGATTCTTTCCTGGACCCCTCCTCCCACATCCACTGTCCCAATGACCTATCTTTAGAATCGTATGGACCACAGGACATTAGCTGATTTAAGCCATTCCATGGCACACAGAAAAAGGGTGTTTCATTGCCAAAAGAAGACTGAGTAATCTCAGGAAACAGTCTAATCAGACTTGTAAACAGATGTGTGCAGGCACAGACACGTGTCCACGTGCACAAGCACTCGTTCACACGCACACACAGCCAGCCCGGCCACACTGATTTCTAGTTTTCCTCTGGATGCATCAACATAAAAGAACAAATCAGAGATTCGGAGTCATTCCTGACTCTGTGCGAGAGTTGCTCACAAGCTTAAATTACTCATCAGAGCGATGCGTTTTAATAACCATCTTTGTCAACAGGACAGGTAAAACTTCTGCACCCCAATGTATAGCCCCCAAGTGTCACGAGCACTATCTTGCTTTAGACGACTAATACACCTGTCATCACAAGCAGCAGATATCATCATCCCCAGATTTAGCTCAGCAAAGCATGGATGGCCTCCGTGACAGGTGAAGAATCTGCCCCACTAATAGTCCAAGAACCTTTTAAACCAGGGAGATATTTTAAGCTGAACCCAGAGCTGTCTGCAAAACAGCGACACATTAACAAAGAATTTTCTTTTCTATCTTGACTGGAAATGTTTAAAATGCTTCTGCCTATCTGATTATATGTGTGTATGTGTCTGTGTATAAAATGCATGTATGAGGGTACTTTGAAAAGTTCATGGAAGGATTCCTATTATTTTAAACTCCATTTTCTATGAGCATTTTGAAGTACCCTCATGCACGTATAAGATTCAGGGGCACGTACACGCACGGTGTATTCAGTTCTTGCAGCAGAGATCTCTTTGAATCCATCATCTAAACATCTAATGACCAGTTAACAGCAGCATGTTCTGCTTCCCGCTTCCCTGCAGGGTAACTAATTAATAAACTTGCCCTTAATAGAGTTCTGGCTGCTAAGTCCACAGGGATTATTACTTATATATAAGTAAACAAAATTTCCATTTTAAACAACACTCTGAATCTTCTCATTATAGTTTAAACAGATATAAATTCAAAAGTCAAG
>NW_007752296.1:0-257 GCF_000696425.1 Galeopterus variegatus
CGGGTGATCATGCCAGCCTAGCAACAGAAAACTGAATGCAGTGAGCAGAGTTTAGAATTATTATCAAATACAAATTTTCAAAATTTATCTGCACATACTCATATTACACATAATAGTTATTGTGCATATGGTAATATGATGCTAATAGTAAATAGTTCTCACAAATGACTGTCAGCAATATTACTTTCTGAAAGTGAAGCCAGTCATTAGTATTTTTCTTTGTTCATTCTCTAGTATCTGGAAGTGGTAATAAATGT
>NW_007752296.1:5998-6472 GCF_000696425.1 Galeopterus variegatus
AAGACCGTCACCAAATGTGTTCCCTGGACTTTGGACTTCGTAGCCTCCGAAACTGTAAGCAATAAATTTTGTTTTCCTTCCAAGTTACCCAGTTCTAGGTATTTTGTTATAAACAACAGAAATGGACTAATACAAGTTGTTTTATCTGCCTGTTCATTTTCCCAGTTTTTTGGCTAAATTTGATCTTGGGAATAAAAGTTTTGTCTGTGAAAATTTTGAAATTGTACTCTCCCCCTGCTTNTTTTTTTCTTTATGCAGAAGAAGCCGATATGGAAAATAATAGGCAAAGCCATTAGAAAAGAAAATGAAATAAATGTTAATATATTAGAAAGTCAGAGATGCAGTGATAATTATCTGTAGATAACTTAATTGTACATTTAACCCCAAAAGGTAAATTGAAAAAGTGTTTGAAATTATCTAATATCTAATAAGGTGGATGATTACTAAACAGTTAAATAAAAAATAATTTTTCTA
>NW_007752296.1:8342-8894 GCF_000696425.1 Galeopterus variegatus
TAAAGATATGAATAAGATAAAGTATGTGTCTTAGTTTAGATTTCCCCAAGAAGCAAAGACTTGGGTACAGCTTATTTATTTGAGAGGCAAGCCCAGGAATTATACCAGAGGAGAGAGGAAAAGTGAGGCAGAGAAAATGAAAATTCAACAAAAATAGTGCTAACCAGTGAGTTACAGCTGAGGACAACTGGGATTCAATCTTGTTAGGACTCCTTGAGGAATCCTATAGCACTTGTCTCAGAATCTTCCTACCAGATGACAGGGAGGCCGGGCATTTATCCACAGGTGTCCATCTCTCATTGTTTTACTGCTGACTTCTGTAGTATTAACGCATTTACATTTCTCAGTTGTGGTTGATCGCAGTGAAGAAAGATCCTATGGTGACAGAAATAGCCCTTAATCAGAAAAGAATGAAGATACAGGCGTTTAATGTGGAATGCTGCCAGCCTCCTGAAAACTCTACTGCAGCAACTGGTGAGCTCAGCTTGGCTGCACATACCTGGTACAGGACATTAACACCTGCTAGAGTATGTGTGTATTTCCTGAAAGTGT
>NW_007752297.1:0-230 GCF_000696425.1 Galeopterus variegatus
GAAGATTGACAAATTCTAGAATTTTTTATTTTATATAGAATTTTATATTCTTTTCTAAGGCTGATGAAGTATGTGTCATTGATATGCATGTTTGCTTCAGTGATAATTGTGATGGGTTAACTTTTCTTCAGGAAACAAATTAAAATAGGTCCTTTCCCAAGGCGACCTCATAAACTAGTGACCTTATAAACTTAAAAACACCTCCTAACTTTCATAGAGAGGAGAAGACA
>NW_007752297.1:2419-2674 GCF_000696425.1 Galeopterus variegatus
GTTGTTTCACTTAGCATAATTTTCTCCAGGTTCATTCATGTTGTTGCAAATGGTAGAATTCATTCTTTTTTATGGCTGAGTAGTATTCCATTGCATATATACACCACAATTTCCTTATCCAGTCATCCATCTATGGACATTTAAGTTGGTTCCATTGCCTAGCTATTGAAAATAATAGAGCTGCAATAAACATGGGAGTGCAGGTATCCCTTTGACTTGATGTTTTCCAATCCTCTGGATATACATTCAGGAGTG
>NW_007752297.1:8445-8894 GCF_000696425.1 Galeopterus variegatus
CAATTCCAGTGTTCAGAATTGTTAACCAGTGTCCCCATTGAAACAACACTTTATCAACTAATATGCATGCTTATGTATATTATGTATAGTTCCTTTGGACTTCAGTCTTGCAGACTCCACTCAGTACTAAAGTTATTTAGTTTAGCACCTCTTTCCACTGCTCTTATCAGCAAGGTTGTTTCAGACATTCATAATACATTTAGAATGTTTTGTCACATTCTGCATTCTATAGTAGGGTCCTAGAACCTCCTAAGTGATTTTTTAAAAAATTTTGATACATTAAGTTTAACTCTTTGACCTGCATTTTCCTGATGATTAGTGATGGTATTTTTTCATGTACCTGTTGGCCATTTGTATGTCATCCTTAGAAAGATGTCTATTCAGCTCTTTTGCCCATTTTATAATTGGATTATTTGTTTTATTTTTTAAAAGAAGTTGAGTTCCTTATA
>NW_007752298.1:0-690 GCF_000696425.1 Galeopterus variegatus
TCAGTATACATTGTAGTTGACTTTTATGACCCTTTACCCGTTCCTCTTCCCCCCTCTCTCTTCCCTCCCCCCCATCATTTCTGTTCACTTGTCTTAAGTTCAAGGAATCAAACATTGGGTTCTGAGTAGGATTGTTGAGTGCGCAGATTTGATCTGATCCTTAAAGGATAGATAGTTCACGCCCATTTTTCTCCTTTCTAGTTTATTTTTAGCAGATCACTCAGAGCATCTTGGGATGCTTGCTTTTGTACCCAACCAGCATGCTGGGAGGAAGCCAAGCAGCCCAGAAAAAAATCCTAGTATGGAATTTTGATCCCTACCCACAACTCGTATTGAATTCCTAACTGACAGCTCACACCAACTTGCCAGCCATGTGAATTAGCCATCTCGAAAGCAGGTCTTCTAGCCTTCAATCAGACTGCTCCAGGTGACACTGTGTGGAGCAGAGATAAGCCATTTCCACCAGGCCCTGACTGAATTTCAGATTCAAGAGCAAAATAAATGATATTTGTTTAAAGTATCAACTTTTGGACTGGTTTATTATGAATAATATCTAAAGGTAAAGAGGTATGAAGAAGCCTGTTGGGGTTTTTTTTTTTTTTTTTGGTTTGGTTTTGGTTTTTTTTGGCAGCTGGCCTGTATGAGGATCTGAACCCACAATCTTGGTGTTCTAAGGCTGTGCTCTAACCA
>NW_007752298.1:2596-3052 GCF_000696425.1 Galeopterus variegatus
GCTCCCTGCAGTGCTCCTGGTGGCTGTGTGGCCTCCCTGGCCTGACGCTGAGGACATTCCTACAGGCTGATGACCCCAAAGCAAAGGGTGAGCTCAGCCTGAGGCTTGGGAACCAGCAGGGCACCTCTAGCTGCTCCTGGGACATCTACATGGTGTTTGGTTCGGGCTGGCTCAGGCTTTCTGCATCAGGCCCTCACCTCATAGGAGCNGGAACAGTATTTGAACTCATACCTTACTATTTTATGTTTAGAAACTAGGTTTTACTTTGAACATGAAGTAAAAACATTAATTTATATATCTCAGTATCTTCAAAACTACCATTGGAGAGTGGCCCTGTGTTTATAATCCTGAGATTTGTTTATCTTTCCTCTATATTAGATAATTACTGTTTAGGTATTAATTTTAAAATGTTAATTTAGAAGATAATGTTTAAAGAGTTTTAATCCAGTAAAAACT
>NW_007752298.1:8686-8894 GCF_000696425.1 Galeopterus variegatus
TATATTTGCTTTTATGTCATCAGTGATATTTATAGCCAGGGCATTTCATTTTTATGGAACACGTGAGTTTCATTCATTCTGTGTGGCTAATTTCTGGGACTGTAATTACAACATAGAGTACATAGCTAATACAACTTAGACAATTCATGTTGAAGGAACAGTATTTGAACTCATACCTTACTATTTTATGTTTAGAAACTAGGTTTTA
>NW_007752299.1:0-8894 GCF_000696425.1 Galeopterus variegatus
CGCAGACATAGGGTAGGAGGGGGCAGTCTTCTGGCTACTGCAGAGACCCCTGGCTATATGGGTGATCTAGGATTAGTGAGAAGGGGCAGGAGGAGATGCAACTCCACTGCAAGTGGAAGTCTCTTTCAACTAGAGTTTCCTGCCTGAGGCCACAGCCATCCCACTCTCTGCTTCCCTGAGATTCAAACCAAAGGCTGTTTTTCTATGTTTAAAGAAAAAAAAAATAGTAAAAACCAAACACAACACCTCGTAAGTTTTAACTCTTGGTCCTTCTCTCTCCTTTTCTCTTCCCTTCCTTTCCCTTCCACCTTTCTTTCCACATGTCCTTTCCTTATTAGCTCTTTTGCCTCCTACTTTTCTCACTCCCTATCAGGGATATTTTGGGGGATGGTAAAGGGTGGGCTAAGGAACAGACCCTGGGAATGGGGCTCTTAAGGGCTCTGGGAAAAGTCTACCTTACCTTCTTATGGGAAGAGAGACCCTAAAAATTTTCTCCTCTTTATCCTCCTTTTTCTCCTCCATTATGTGGTTTCCCCAAGAAAACCAGATTGGCAGGGAGAAGCACCATGAGGTGATTGTTTCTCCTTGACAATGTAGCAATAAACAGATGCTGCCAAGGGCAGAGGATGAGGAGTTACCTCAGAGGAGAGTGGTTTCTAGAGAAAGGAAGAATCTTCTCAACAGCACCCCAGGGTACTAGCTCCTTGTTTCAGGATGGCAGCAGAGCTGAGATTAATATCTGGGCTTCTCCTGAATTATTCTGGTTATTGAGCCCCTTCTCGTTAGCCCTAGCCCCCCCCCTTCTGTGTTTGCTGTGTATTTAGTGACACCTCCTAAGGACTAGTCCCTTCTGAGGTATCAGAGCCTTAGGGTATCCCCATCCCCTCCCCCAGTTGCTTTGGCACCTGTAACCTCCCAGAACATGAAGGACTATGCTCTGAGGCTATATATTTGCTCTGTGCCCATGAGAGCAGAGACTGGAAGGGCAAGACCAGGTGCTAAGGAGGGGAGAGAAGGGCATCCTGTCTCTCTCCAAACCATCACTGCACTTTAACCAGGGTCTTAGGTACAAAATCTTACTTTTCAGAGCCTTCCAGCTCTGGAACCTCAAACATCCTCATGCTCTCTCCTAGCTCCTTTTGCATAAAAAAAAAAAAAAAAAAAAAAAAAAAAAAAAAAAAAAAAAAAAAAACCCCGAAAGAAAGAAAGAAAAAAACCCCAACCATTGAAACCCACACAGAGAAAAGAGGTGTTTCTTTTTATATTGCTATTCAAAATCAACACCACATACAAAAAAATTTCTTAATAGACACTTTTCCAGGCCTTCGTTTTTTCGTGTCAGTGTCCAAGCTGTGGATGGGATTTTGTAATACTTCTAGCAGCTTCTTTCCTTGTGTACATAATATATATATATATATTTTTAATCAGAAGTTATGAAGAACAAGAAAATAAAATAAAACACAGAAGCAAGTGCAATACCACCTCTCTTCCTCTCTCCCAGGGTTTTGTTTGTAGCCTATGTTTGGTGTCTCCTTTGACCCATAACCCCTCACCTCTTCCTCTGGTCCTCTCTCCCCTCCTTTTTAAAAGAGTTTTTCTCCTTTCTCAAGAGGAGTTAAACTAGCTTTTGAGACTTATTGCAAAGCATTTTGTATATGTAATATATTGTAAGTAAATATTTGTGTAACGGAGATATACTACTGTAAGTTTTGTACTGTATTGGCTGAAGGTCTGTTATAAATAAACATGAGTAATTTAACACCCCTGGTTGTTTTTACAGACTTCCTTTGCCTTGCTTTTCTGCTGGGAGGGAGTGGGGCCTCCTTGCAGCGTATTGTACCTACTGCTAAACAGTTTAGGATCTGAACAAGTCAAAGATCAAGAGGAAATGAGACAAGAGTGCTCAAATTGTTGGTGCAGAAGAACAGAAGAATTTTCAGCCTCAAATGCAAAGTGGTGGAGATTTTCCTACTGGGAGTGCCAAAACAGAGATTCATCAAACATTTATTTAGTACCTACTATGTGTGTAACACATTATATGCCCAGGGCGATTTAAGTTACAATAACGTGAATAATGATAACGATAGGGTCTACCACTTGAACATCTGAAATCCTAAGCACTGTGCCAAGTTTCATTTAATTGTAGAAACACCTACAAAGGAACGATCACAATTATTGCTGAAGAAATAAAAACCCAATAGAGAATAAGTAACTTGCCCAAGGCTCATCAGCCAGTAAGAGACAGAACCAGAATTTGTACCCAGGGGTGTGTGACTCCAAAGACTGTGCCAATTCCTTTATGCCAGGGAATACAGCCAGTGAAACCTCAGTCTATAAAAATCCAAAGAAAAACCAAAGTAGGAACATCAATTTAGTTCTTTCTTAAATATTAACTATTTCCTGTCCCCTTGACTCTGAACTTTGTTCTGTTCTCTCCCATCTACCTCATTGTTATTCTATGCAGCAATGTCTGCCTTCTGTTTTCTTTCTTTCTTTTTTTTTTTTTTAAAGATGACCAGTAAGGGGATCTTAACCCTTGACTTGGTGTTGTCAGCACCACGTTCTCCCAGGTGAGCCACAGGCCAGCCCTTGCTTTCTGTTTTCCATGAGACGACAATGAAGTGAAAATTGGACACACTCCCATCTAGAGTCTATTATTTTCCATGCCCCATTGAAATTAACAAAGTCAAAGTCAAAAGAGACAACAAATATATCTGCTTTGGCTTCAAAACAAAAGTAAGAAAATAGATTTTAGCCCCAATAAAGAGCGTTAAATGTTAAAAGAAACCATGATGGGTTATTAGAGGGAAGGTGAATCTAGTGTGTTCACACTCTAGAATAACTCCTGAATGAACGGTTGGTTTCCATTTGTACCGTCTTGGGTCTGAACGCTGGGAGGGGCCCCCTTGCCACCCTGGGGTCTTCGAATTTGTAGACAACTGGGTGGTTGACTGCTGAAGGCTCAAGCCCTTCTGATGGCTCTTCGGAGGTAAATGGAGTTTATACATAAGAAAGCGTGTTTCCGTCAGGCGCCAGACTCATCAATGAGTGATGAAATCACTTCAGTGGGTCTTAATCAGCATTTATCAAAATACAATAGAGGGGGCCTGCCCGGTGGTGCACTGCTACAGTGCGCTGCCTGAGAGCGCAGTGGCCTCCCACCAAGGGTTCAGATCCCATGTACAGACCGGTTCCCGCTCACTGGCTGAGGGAGGTGCGAGCGCAACACCGAGGGTTGCGATCCATTGCGGGACACGAAAAAAGACAAAAAGGAAAAAAAAAATACAATAGAGGGCTGGCCAGTTAGTTCAGTTGGTTAGAGCTTGGTGCTGATAACACCAAGGTCCAGGGTTCAATCCCTGTACCGGCTAGCCACCAAAAAACAAAATAGAGACTAGAAAACACCGGTGCACTTTATGTCATATGGGTAAGTATTTCTTCATGAAGTTTGTGTTTCACTTTTTATGTTTGTATACGTACTGGGTACCAATGTAAAGTGCACTTCTGCTACGAGTCTGGGTCAAAAACGTTTAAATCACTGGTCCAGGCTATACCTCCATCCATTTGTTTGTTAAGTGAAAGACAGCATAACATAGTGGAGCCAAAAGACCTCTTATTAATTTTGTGTAACCTTGGGTAATTATTTAACCACTGTGCACACTGGAAGGTCGAATTCACAAAATGTTTTGTTTTCTACCAAGTCTTGCACTTCGAAATCCTACACCTAGTAGCAAGACTGTCTGAGAAACGAGCCGAGGGCGTCCCCCGGTGGCGTAGCGCCGCCTCAGGTCTAAGGACTTGGGGCCGGAGGGGCCTCTCGGCTTTCGCACTACAACTCCCACAACGCATCTCTCCTCCTCCTCCTCTCCCTTCCAATAGTGTGTCTGGTGGTCGCCGCCGGGCAACTTCCGTGCCGAACATCACGTAAATCGGAACCTGTGACGCCCAGAATTACGTCCGGGGTAGGGCGTCGCGGTGCTTGCTGGGACACGTTTTACTCTAATCTTCTTCCGCCAGCAGGCTAAATAGTCCCACAAGTACTTCGTTTTACGGATAAATAAATTCTGAGAACGCCTTTCCACCCTAGATTTCAGTGGAAACGCTGAATAATAAGGAAAGGCTGAGTAAAGCAGGTTGCTGTTCTGACTCCCGTCTCCTAAGGGTTCTTCCAGTGTGAGCGCAGGGATACTCTCGCGCTATATAAGAGGTCCCGGCCGGGCGCCGGATCCTCTCTCGAGTCCTCCTCTCCAAAATGGTGAGTGGTGGCGCGTGGTGAGTGTTGGGGGCCGGGTGGAAGCTGAGAGGCTCAGATTCTGGGGTTGTGGGGATTTGAGAGCCTGGACCATGGTAGGGGACTGGACCGAATGTATGTATGTTTCTGGGCTTGGAGGGATCTTTGGAGGGACAGGAGATGAGTGGCGCCTTTCTGGTGGCCGACGGCTTGGGACGTATCCGGAAGGGGGCTAAGGCCGGGTAAGTCGCACCCTCTTCCTAAGAGCATCCTCATCGTCATGCAGACAAAGAAAAGACGGAACAACGGTCGTGCCAAAAAAGGCCGCGGCCATGTGCAGCCTATTCGCTGCACGAACTGCGCTCGATGCGTGCCCAAGGACAAGGCCATTAAGAAGTTCGTCATTCGAAACATAGTAGAGGCCGCAGCCGTCAGGGACATTTCCGAAGCGAGTGTCTTCGATGGTAAGTGAGCCACCGGCGGGTTAGGAACTTAGTACCTAAAGCCGTCCCCCAGCCTCGCCCTTCTGCAGGCTCTGTTCCTTGGCACGTTTCTGGAACGTCTTGGGCAATTTGCATGTACCTTTAAGGTTATTGCTGGTGGTAGAGAACGAACGGTATGTTTGCTCCCTTATTTGCCGTTTTGAGCCTTGTCTGAGCAGAGTTTTTGTGGTAGCGTGCCCAGCTTTATACTCTGAAGTTTGAGTCTTACATTGTGACTGCTTGTTTGGGGATAAGATTCCAGAAACACCTCTAGAGGTAAAAGCTTGGTAAACGTAACTACTGAAAAGCGTTTGAGTAGTTGTGAAAATGTAATGACAAGGAAGGGTCTTTCGAAGAATGGCGTCATCTAATTTGGTGGACAAGGGTGATCTTTGGAGCAGTATGATAATGTCGCTTTATTTTCTTTTTCTTAAGACAAATTACTTTTTTAGGCATCAAGAAGGGACTCAGGAGTGGCATTAGGGCTGGTGCAGTTGTTCAAACTAGATTCTTGGTTTATTACATCTGAGATGAGGATTTGGTCCCCCTGATGTCCAGATGGGCTTGTAGGGGGTATTATCAGTTTGTAAAACTTAGTTTTATATATGTGCCCAGATATCAGAAGCTGAACAGTTGCTTTGGGAATGAAAGTTTCGTAAATGTGCCCAACAGATATTTAAGTACATTTAGTTTTGACTGATGGAGTGAACAAGAAAGAATAATGTGAAGTGGTTGGGTATATATAATATCTTTTTTTTTTTTTTTCTGTTACTCAGCCTATGTGCTTCCCAAGCTGTATGTGAAGCTACATTACTGTGTGAGTTGTGCCATTCACAGCAAGGTTGTCAGGAATCGATCTCGTGAAGCCCGGAAGGACCGAACACCCCCACCACGATTTAGACCTGCAGTGAGTATTTTTAAAGGAGGATGTGAAAGCCAGATGGGTGATGGGAAGGTATGTGAGGACACAAAGAATATCAAATCAAGATGTTTGCCTAAGGTTAAGCTCTAAGTCTGGTTAGGCAGGTGAGAGACACTCCTGAAGAGTTGTTAGAACCTGTATTCCGATAAAGTAGTATAGTTTCTTTCCTTCCGCATCTTCCAGTGTCCCGTGTGTTTATAGCCTGAACACATTTAGTGATGAAAGGGTGATGGTCAAGTTCTTTGGGGGGATGGGAGTCTTGGATTCATGTTTTTTTTAATTTACTTTTCCATTCCTGTGTCTTTCAGGGTGCTGCCCCACGACCTCCACCAAAGCCCATGTAAGGAGGTGAATTCATAAGGACTGAAGAAAAACTATTCTCTGGAAAAAAATAAAATGGAAATTATACTCAGTATAGCATGTTGAGTGTATCTGTGCCAAACAGGGTCCAATTTTATGTGCATCTTATACAAAGAATTCAGGTGTGGAATGCCACATAGTGTTTCCCTGAGAAAGAAAGCTATCCATGTAAGTTAAACCTTAACTCTTCTACCTTATATTTGGATCCGTGGCCTCCCCAATTTGCATAGCTGTGTAAAAAAAAGGACGTGTAGGCACCTGAGTGTTGGATTAATTCAACCTGGCCAAGTTTAAGTTGACATCCTAAAAATGAGTGAAGAGGGGCTGGCCAGTGGCTTACTTGGGAGAGCATGGTGCTGCTCAAGGTCAAATGTTCCGATCCCCTTGCCACCCAGCCACAAAAAAACCTTAATACTAAAAATGGGTGAAGAACTGGAAGAGTAAGTAAAGAACATGAGGTGAGGAGTTCATACCCCAAGTATGGGGCTTTAATAGGAAAGGGACAACTTGAATAGCTTTAAACCTATTCTAGGAACCGTGTTCAGATCCTAAACTTCTATCTTGAAATTGGTAGCTGGCTAGTAAGCTGGCTACCCAGTGTGCATCTTTCTGTTCTGCATTTCTCTATTTAGTAAAAATGTCAAAAGACACCAGAGACATTTTTTTTTTTATTTTGTCAATATACAATGTAGTTAGTTATTGTGTCCCATCACCAAAACCTCCCTCCCTCCTCCCTCTCAACCAGAGACATTTTTTTTTTTATTTTGTCAATATACAATGTAGTTAGTTATTGTGTCCCATCACCAAAACCTCCCTCCCTCCTCCCTCTCAACCAGAGACATTTTTAGAGTCCCATTAGAGGAAGGAGGAAGTTCCACATGTATGGAGAAAGGTTATACTTTGTGACAGTGGTTTGTCCTACAATTCAGAAATGAGAAACTTAATTTGGGATATATATTTGTCTGAAAAAGCCATTTGGGAATAGGTCATTTAGGACTGACTTTTCCAATTTGGTAGGTGTTTATTCCTGCAGCCAAATCAATAGCTTGGAGATTGTGTTTATATACCTTTTGCTGAAGAACAAGTGTCTATATTCCAAGGAGTATGATAGCAAGGAAGGAGTAGAGTATTTCAGAGCATGGAGGTGGTTATGTTAATTGGAAAACGCTTTAGCTTGGTACTGAAACTAAAAACCAGATAGGAACTGCTGACCCTGACTTGGAGATCAACATACTAGTGCATGTGCTGGAATAGCTGTGGCAAATCCTGAATTTGTCAGAACATCTTTTGGGGAGGCTGGGCTCACAAGACAGGTCTGTGCCCCTTTGTTCTTCTATGCTATAGTGACCCCTTCACACCAGGGGTAAAACATTGATGGAAGATAATCAGAGGTTCAAAGTGAAACCTGGTGGTCCCAAATTCCAGCTTGCTCAATATAACCAGACTCAAATAGTAAGTCTGGGCTGTGGGTTTATCAAGATTGCTCTTGAGGGCTGGCCCGTGGCTCACTCGGGAGAGTGTGGTGCCAATAACACCAAGGCCACGGGTTCAGATCCCCTTACAGGTCATCTTTAAAGAAAAAAAAGGATTGCTCTTGAAATGTTGATGGGGCAGGGCCAGCCCGAGGCTCACTCAGGAGAGTGCAGTTCTGATAACACCAAGGCTGTGGGTTCGGATCCTATATAGGGATGGCCCTTTAGCTCACTGGCTGAGCGTGGTGCTGGCAACACCAAACCAAGGGGTTTTTTTGTTTGTTTTTTTAAAAGATGACTGGTAACAGATCTTAACCCTTGGCTTGGTGTTGTCAGCACCACGCTCAGCCAGTGAGTGAACCGGCCATCCCTATATAGGATCTGAACCCACAGCCTTGGCGTTATCAGCACCGCACTCTCCTGAGTGAGCCACGGGCCGGCCCTTACCGGTCATCTTTTTAAAAAAAATAGTAAAAAAATAAAAAGAAATGTTGAAGGGGAGAGCCTACCCTTTCCTCAGGATAGGTCTGTGAGTTTAGAAATATGGCATTCTAATATCAGATTGTGCTGTTTGAGTTTGTCTCCAGAGGAATTGCTTTCAAGAGGAATGCTGCTGTAAAAATTGGTTTGGCAGGGCCGGCCCGTGGCTCACTCGGGAGAGTGCGGTGCTGATAACACCAAGGCCCCGGGTTCGGATCCCATATAGGGATGGCCGGTTGGCTCACTGCGTGAGTGTGGTGCTGACACCACCAAGTCAAGGGTTAAGATCCCCTTACCGGTCATCTTTTAAAAAAAAAAAAAAAATTGGTTTGGCAACTTTTCTACTTGATAATCTCAAAACTAATTGTGATTTTGTAGTGTCAGATAACTTACAGGAGGGCTTTCCATGGTGCTTCAGGCTGTAAAGTAGCCCCATCCCACCTCCCAACCCAACACCAGTTGCAAATAAACAATGATTTGTCTGGTGAGCAACCAGGATATGCAATTTCCACCTATGGGAAAGTTACCTGGTAGTAGGCATACGTCACCTACTCCTAAAAAGAAAGCCACACGTCATGTCAGAAGTAAGCCCACAAGTCAGCTTGAGGTTTTCTATGTGTTTAGATAGCAAAGCCAGCATCCTGCTGTGCTTAACCTGTTGTGGGCTGAAGTTCTAGTTGGTCATAATAAAGGTGGTATTAAACCTCAAAACCCTTCATTTTTTAGTGGACTTCATTACGGAAAAAGGTTATTGGAGTCTCAGCTGCCTTCTTAACACTTCTGAGGCATTCACACTCGATGTGGGAAGAGTATTCAAGCCAGGTAGGGGCCTCTGGGCTCTTCCAGCCATTGGTCAAATGTCCACCTGTGGAAGAAGTGGGAGGAAGAAAAGAGGGATTTTATAAGGTAGAAATATCAAAATGTTTGAGGTTGGGAAAATAGAGATA
>NW_007752300.1:0-1001 GCF_000696425.1 Galeopterus variegatus
ACTTTCGGTTTCTGACATTATACCTCTTGGTCTAAATCTTTTTTTGGCTGTAGTCATGGTGGGTAGTGTCCCACCTCAAACATACCACGTATCTCTCAGGACCTTGTCTAAAGACATGGAGCTTCCTCAGCCAGTATGTAATTGCAGCCAAAATAAAAGAGAAAAAAGAGTGATAACGTCTCCAAGGGCAACCCTCAACCAGTGGTTGAGAGGAGCCAGAGGATAAATGAACCAGACTACCTTCCTTTCTTTAGACAATTCCAGGAAGCTTTATGTATCTTCTCAGCAATTGTCCCTAGAAACAGACTGTGAAGATGAGATATCAGAATTAGATCAGGCAGATAGCAACAATTACCACACTGAATTTGCTAAGTGGGATGAAAATCCTACAGGATAGTGGTGGTGAGATGGTGCTTTTGATAAACAGAGTGATGATGTGGCAATTTCAAAAACTCTTACTTGTGGAAGTCATCAAGAGATGAGTTATAAGGGGAAGTCAAAGGATTGGGTTGTGCATTATCACTAGCAACTGAATGAGACAGGAGCAGTAGTGAAGAATGTGGATTTGCTGTCTTTTGTTAACTGCCTTAGAATTCTGAGGGAAAGAAAAGAGAATGATGGACTCTCCTCTCTAAACAGACCTTGATCTTCTGTATACAGAGAGAAAACTAGACAGGACTTAATTCTTTTTTTTTTCTTTTGAGATTTTACTTTTTATTTATTTATTTTAACTTCTCAATATACACTGTAGTTGATTTTCATGCCCCTTTACCCGTTCCTCTTCTCCCTTCCCTCTGTCTCCTCCCCCAGCTACATCATATCTGTTCACTTATCTTAAGAAGTTCAAGGAATTGTTGTGATTGTTGTGTCTTCTCCCCCCTCCATTTGTTTGTGTGCTCATTTACTTACTTATTTTTAGCTTCCACAAATAAGTGAGAATATGTGGCATTTCTCTTTCTGTGCCTGACTTGTTTCACTTAATATAATTTTCTCTAAGTCCA
>NW_007752300.1:2333-8893 GCF_000696425.1 Galeopterus variegatus
GTTGATTATTTCTTTTGCTGTGCAGGAGCTTTTTAGTTTGATATAATTCCATTTGTTTATTTTTCCTTAGGTTGCCTGTGCTTTTGGAGTCCTATTCATGAAATCTGTACCCACTCCTACTTCCTAGAGTGTTTCCCCTATGTTTTCTTTAAGGAGTTTTATTGTCTCAGGATGTATATTTAATTCTTTAATCCATTTTGAATTGATTTTGGTATATGGTAAGAGGTACAGGTCTAGTTTCATTCTCCTACATATGAATATCCAGTTTCCCCAGCACCATTTGTTGAAGAGGCAGCCTCTTCCCCAGTGTGTAGACTTGCTGCCTCTGTCAAAGATCAGATGGCTGTAGGTGTATGGGTTGATTTCTGGGTTATCTATTCTATTCCATTGATCTGTATGTCTGTTTTTATGCCAGTACTGTGCTATTTTAGTTATTATAGCTTTGTAATATACTTTAAAGTTAGGTAGTTTTATGCCCCAAGCTTTATTTTTTTTTGCTCAGGATTGCTTTGGCTATGCACGGTTTCATCCCAGGGGTGCAAGGTTGGTTCAACATATGCAAATCAATAAATGTGATACACCACATCAATAAAAGCAAAGACAAAAACCATATGATTATCTCTATAGGTGCTGAAAAAGCATTTGACAAAACTCAACATTCTTTCTTGATAAAGACTCTCTACTAGTTAGGTATACATGGAAAGTATCTCAACACAATTAAAGATGTATATGATAAGCACTCTGCCAATATCATCCAGAACAGGAACTAGACAAGGATGCCCACTCTCACCACTCCTATTCAAAATAGTGTTGGAAGTACTATCCATAGTAATTGGAGAAGAGAAAGAAGTAAAGGGCATCCAGATTGGAAAAAATGAAGTCAAACTGTTCCTGTTTGCAGATGATATGATCCTATATATTGAACAGTGGGACACAAAATCAAAACACAAAAATCAGTAGCATTTCTCTACTCCAACAGTGAACATGCAGAAAAAGAAATCAAGGAAGCTAGTCCATTTACAGTAGCCACCAAAAGAGATAAAATACTTAGGAATAAAGTTAACCAAAGATGCGAAAAATCTTTACAAAGAGAACTACAGACACTGTTGAGAGAAATTAAAGAGGGCACAAGAAGATGGAAATATACCATGCTCTTGGATCAGAAGAATTAACATTGTGAAAATGTCCATAGTACCTAAAGTTATCTACAGATTTGATGCAATCCCCATCCAAATTCCAATGACATTTTTCTCAGAAATGGAAAAAACTATATAGACATTTATATGGAATAACAAAAGAACACACATAGCCAAAGCAATCCTGACCAAAAAAAAAAAAAAAAAGTGGGGGCATAATACTACCTGGCTTTAAACTATATTACAAAGCTATAATAATTAAAACAGCATGGTATTGGCATAAAAACAGACATACTGATTAATGGAATAGAATAGAGAACCCAGAAATCAACCCATACACCTACAGTCATCTGATCTTTGACAAAGGCAGCAAGTCTACACACTGTGGAAGAGACAGCCTTCCATTTCTGGGCTCTTGATATAGTACACTGTTGAGCAGACCAGCTATCTTCTTTATGTCGGATTATTCTAGAGAACCTTTTCCAGCACTGCTGGGACAGTGATTCATTCTTACTAAAATTTGCTTGCTCTACCAGTGGTATAGAACACTCTCCACAGATGATACCACTACCTAAGTGAGAGTTTAGGGAATGTCAGATTTATTGATGAGAGATTCATCAAAACAAATCCTTAGACATGACTATGGGATTCATTCATCAATCAGCAAATCTGATAGAACTTTGAAACAGCCTATTTAAATCACAGCTTTGGCTGCTTGGGGATGATGTCTTATAAAGTTTGACTGCTGTCTTTCAGGATGCATTATATAATTTGATGAAACTTTGACTATATGATGACACATCTTCAGTAGTCATAGTACATGTGTTCAAAGACCAAGGGGTGGAAGTAGGATTGACCCTTCTCAATATGACTTCAATGACCCACTCTAGGAATTTGTGCATTTTGTCCCCACAAGTCTAGATGGGTTAGAGCTTCTGGTTCCCATATTTGTATCAGGGGAAGTAAGGATTCTACCTTAACTGAAGTTGTGATTATCAATAGGCAATTAATAATTCCCTTTGTTAGGGCCTGACAAGAATCCTGGGGTGTAAGCCTGAGAACTCTAGAACTGGTAATAAAGGAAGAGAAAATAATGACTTTGCACTGAGCTGTAGCTCTGGGTACTGTAGCTTAGTCCACTAAACCTTCTGTATCAAGGATTTATTAAAGACTGTGGCTGGCCACCAATTTGAAAAGTTAGTGTCAGAGTGGACTTAATGAGGTACAGTAATGGATAAGAGTGGGGCAAAAGGTGGACTATAGTCACTGCTTCAGTGTATGAAGTCACATATTATTGGCCCACATCTGATTTGAGCTGCAATATGCTGAGGGTTCTGCACAAGCTCAGACTCACATTGACATAGTACTACCTTAAGTGCCAGCTCTGCTTTTCTCTACTTTTCTACTGAAGTCATGAGAACTCACTCAGTCATAGTGCAGGTGAAGCCCAGAAGAGTGGCCCCACTCTCCTATCCTTCTCATGAGAAATTCAGTGAGGCATTCTGTGAAGTTGAGACCTCATTACCTACCACATCAGCATCAAGAAATTCAATATTCTTATATTCACTTTCTTCATTTTCCCTCTCTTCCTCATTCCTATTCTCCGTGATGACTTCCAAAATAAATTACCTGCCCTGAAATTCAGCACATGAACATTGTCTCAGGCTTTCTTTCCAATTAATTCAAACTAAGACAGTATCATTTGAAATTCTGAAGTTCAAAGAATTTGTGTGTGCTCAGAACTATTATTCCTTCCCTTTGTGGTTTCTTTGTATTGTGTTTTGTTTATGAAGTCTTAACCCACTTCAGGGTTATGAAGATATTTGCCTATATATCCTCTTATTACTTTTATTGTTTATTGTCTGACCATTGCACATTTATTTTTGTGGATTTTATGAAATATGAATTTAACATTATTCTTTAACAGCTGTACAGCTAACTATCACCATTTTTTGGGCATAGTTTCTTTCTTTACAAATTGAGTTTGAATGTCTGTTTATCATGTATACAATTACTACATAAGTGTCATTATGGCTTATTGGTGTATATTTACATCACTGTGCTCACATCACAATATTTTAATTACTTACAGTGTATTTTGATATTTGATAGGACTAGTTCTGCTTTCAGTGTCTTATCTATTTTTTCACGGTTGCTTTGACTATTTTTGTGTTTCAAATTTGTTAAAAATTCTTTTGGGGTTTTTGATTGAGATCACATTAAATGTAGAAATTGGTTTTTGAAAATATAACATCTTTTTTGAACTTAAGCATTTAGAAATTAATCTAGTCAGGGTTTCTTTTGACTCAGTAAAATTTTACCCACTTATTTTCTCACTTTACCTACTTATATTTCTTGTAAGAGTTTTGTGTATTTTATAGTTTTTTTTTATGGTTTATAGTTTGTGAATGGGTTCTTTTCTGTTGTAGTTCCTAGTTGTAGGAAATGTGGTATATAAGAGAGGTACTGCTTTTGAGAGTTGATACTATATCAGGACATATTATGGAACTCTCTTATTAGCTTTATTATACTTCTTTGTTCACATAGTTGGATTTTTGGGACTATAATTATATCATGTGTAAATGATAAAAATTATTTCCTTATTGCCTATTATTTTTATGTATAGGGGAGTAGACATGAGTCTTTAATAAGTCATTTTTCTCATTCACTGTTTTCATTTCCATATATCAACCAAGCAACTTTTTAGTCCAAATGGAGATAAATCCTGTGCTCAGTAAGACTAAAATCCACAGCTAATATATAGAAATAGGAATTCCCAAACCAGAAAATCAAGTTGGGGAAGAGCCAGGAGTCAGAGAATGTCTGGAATCAGGTCCCAAGACACTTAGCCAGAATCAGCAAGGGTCAAAATCAAGGAACAGAAAACTCAAGTAAGGATTTAGGAATGCTGAAAATACTCTTATTCTGTGACAGAGTGTTTAGTTTGAAAGGCAGACATAAGATGATCAGAGATTGTAATTTATCAGCTGGAAATCATAACAGTGGGAATTTACAAGGAAGAGAGGGCAAAAGCCCGACTGAAGCTTCCAGACTGATCCTTACCTTAATGGTATTCTGGGGAATACCTGTATTAATCCATTTCTGTTTTTTATAACAAATTACTTGGAACTTGGTACTTTGTAAGAAAAAAAAATATTGCTTACAATTTCATAGGCTGGGAAGTTCAAAGTCCATGGAACACATCTGGTGAGGGTTTTGGTGGTGGCAACAGTGACCCAGGAGTCTCACATGGCAGAAAATGGCAAAGCAGAGAGACTAACCTGTCATGTGCTCTTCTTTCTAAAGCCCTCAGAAACATGCCTATGACCGTCACTTTTAATCTATTCACTAGGCATGATCCTCAGAATCTAATCACCTATTCAAGGTGCCACCTTTCACTTATCATAATAGGATTTCCCACCATCAACAGTTACAGTGGGGATTTAAACTTCTAATATATGAATTCTGGGGACACAATTCAATTAATCCACAGCAATTTTTTGCCCTAGTCATCCTAGAGGCTATAAGCAAACTGTGGATGGAAGTTTTTTTTTTTCCCTTTCCATAGCTATAAAGAGTGTGCACAGAAAGTTTACCCAGCATTGCTGTTTAATGGCTAAGCCTTAGATATATAATCGGTTGTTAATAATAAATAAAGTAGAAACAATCTAAACTAACTTCTCATCACTGCTAATTATCATTTTGAGTAAAAAGGTGGAGTAATTTCTGACCCCACCTCCCAAAGATATGGATTTTTTTTTGAGAAGTAAAGTAATATAAGTACTAATCAACTTTCTTGTTTCTCTCATATCAGGTAACATCTATCAACTCTCACATCTAAATGTAACTTAAGAGCCTGTGACTATATACACTAGCTTAATAAAATGCTTAAAATAGTACTATTACTATGTATTAATAATCTAATTTAGAAGATTTTTTTACATCAACAATCCTTATATTTGGGTTTATTTATTATAAGTATAGAGATAGACAGGGGTAAACCATATTAATTGGACAAAAGAAAACACTTCTAGGCCTGGATAAAATAAGAGGAATAAAGTAGTATCAACTAGACTAACTAAAGTAACATAAATGAGTATAAATAAAAGTGTGAAATAATGAGTGTATTTTCTGTCATGGCAGTATAGTCAAGGAGACTCTGGGAAAAATGCTATTTGATCCATTAAATATGAAATGAGAGAAGAGTTTCAGTCACCCTTGACGGAATAAAAAACACACTGGGTAAAGCTAGCTGCAGAGAAAATTTAAAAGCGGGAACTGATGAATAGAGAGGGTGATCAATGAAAAACTATTGTATCAAGCAGGTAGTTCACTCGTCTTTAATAGAGTGAGACTCATAAAAATGTTTGTATTCAGTATTAACATGAGCACAGCCTTAATGGAATTAGAAAATAGTGGAGAGACTAATGAGGAGCACACACAGATGAAGGGTCATGTTTTGTCCTATTAGAAAGATAAGTTATAAATGAAATATTAATAAAAATCAAAGGGCATGAATGAAAAGTATTGATACTGTAGAATATCTTCTGAAAATTTTAGTTGCATTCTACTAAAACTATCTATGACAGTGAAAATGCAATTCTTTCTTCTTTGTAGTATGGGAATACCTAATAAGTGAAGGAATTACAAATCAATTTAATGAGAATAAAATTCTGGAGAAAAGTTTATGACATTCACACATTAAACACTGATTCATCATCATTATCTCTGGTATGATAAACTTCACCATAAACAATTATGGTTCATGCATTACTTTAAAGCTTCAGGAAAAAAGATTTTATTTATATATCAATTATGTAATGCATATCAGTATGTAACTAATAGCACTAAAAGAAAATGTAGGGTCTTTGTAACAGATAAGTCAAGTTCTAACATTGATCGTTAATACATTGCTCTCTTTGATCTATTCAAGAAAATCTGTAGACAATGCACTTGAGGGTAGAGAAAAATTCATTCTTTTATCAGGAAGCATTAAAATATTAAGTGCTTTAAGGTTAGAGCCAGGGCCAAAATTAATGAACAATTATCAAGTTTAACAATTTTAACAAAGATTCAAATTTCTTTTTAGAAGATAGAATTGAAATGATCAACACCTATGAATAATTAACTTTTATACAACACAATAGTTTCCAGAACTCTCACATGTGGGAAATAAATGTTTCCGATGCTGACAAAGTGACATATACATAATTGGTCATGCATTGCAATTCATTTCTTTGAGAATTTGTCTGCAGAGAAGATGGTAAAGGCTTCTTCTCTGTCAACTGCATTATATAGTAATGGGAGCTTGGTTATAATCAGTGTAGAAATGATAAGGTATTCTTGTTTGTTTTGTTTTTCTAGGTTTTTACTTTTCTCGAAGTTCTATCAGCACTGAAGATTTTATAGATTGAAATGAAAACT
>NW_007752301.1:0-723 GCF_000696425.1 Galeopterus variegatus
TGGGTTTAGATAGGAGAGCATGAGTACATCCAGTATACACCATATCCACAGAGCCCATATAAACAAGAAAATTCAAATGCTCTGTTCCAGAGCATGAAGATGATGATCGAGGCCGTTTTCTATACTTTTTTCATCTCCACTCCCACCATTCCATAGACTCATTAACCCATAAACGTTAAAGCTCTTTCCTGTTCACCTGTACACGAAGAAATNAGAATTTTTCAGTAATCATTTATTAGCACAACTTAGAAACCAAACTAAACATATTCAAGGATTTATAATATTCACAACCCAGTCTCATAATTATACAAAGATGAATTAATCTTTTCTATCAAACTCTTAGAATAAGATATAGCAAAAATGAAATAAACACAAATAATTAAAATACAAGTTAGATTTTAATGAATGTCATAGTAGAGGTAATTACTACAGAAATGAGAAAGCAAATTGTACTTCTCACTCATGGAGTCAAAAAGACACATGGAAAACAGAATAGATTTGGACTTTGATGTTTGGATGGTGTATTAGTTTCCTAGGACTGTCATAACAAATTTCCACACACTGGGTTGCTTCAAACAAGACAAATTTATTGTCTCACAGTTCTGGAGGTTAGCAGGTGATGGGAGAGCTGATTTCTTCTGAAGTCTCTGAAGGAAAAAGCGTCCTGTGATGATTAATTTTAAATTTCAGGGATGCACAGATAGTGAAACATTATTTCTGAGT
>NW_007752301.1:2411-3582 GCF_000696425.1 Galeopterus variegatus
GGGGATCCCTTAC
Source organism: Galeopterus variegatus (assembly GCF_000696425.1). NCBI lineage: Eukaryota > Metazoa > Chordata > Mammalia > Dermoptera > Cynocephalidae > Galeopterus > Galeopterus variegatus. The sequence continues at coordinate 2,425 of NW_007752301.1, forward strand.
CAGTGGGGACCTTCACAATCTCTGTGCTGGGGCTGGTCCCCGGCACAGGACATCTCTAAATTTTTGTATTTCAAATGTTTAGTTTCAGTTTGGGATTTGGGCCTCAACTCAGATCACTAAATTAACGTATAGTTTATTACAGGAAACTTATGTGAAATTTTCTGTACCAATATCACAATAGTATATGATGGAAACAGAAAAAGGTAACATCAACTGGGATGAGATGCTAGTGTCGGCAGCTCATTTATACTCCTGGTATTGCAACCCATACTTTCTACTGTTCTTAATAAGTAATTCAATTTCCATACAGACATTGAAAAGAAAATTTCACTGATTTGCTTGATGTCTTGCAGACTCAATTTTTCAGAAACTATCATTTATTTATTTATACTATTCAAGACAGTTTTATGGCTATAAGGATTACAATGATACCCAATTGTATCCATTAGATTTTGCTTCTTATTATGTCACCATGAAATTTATTGATTTAAAACAACCACCATTTTATATTTGTTCACATACCAGGTGGGTTCTTTCTCTGGTTTGGGCCAGCATGTCTGATGTATGCTAGGCTGTCAAGTGAGTTTGGACGCTAGATGATCTATAACCACCTCACTCATCTGTCTGATAGTGGCAGGCTAGCATGAGCTGGTTACCTGTCAGCCATGCACCTAATTTCTCTCCACATGGCATGTCATCTGTGGTCAGCTGCTGCTGGATTATACCAGCATATGACAGTTTATTGTTAAATTATCAAGGATTTCATGAGGTGGTTGTTAAACCACTGGTGTCTTGAAATCAGCCATGGTGGGAGTATTTATATGACAGATATTGTAAAATGCTACAAATCAGCGTCTTCCATATTCCCCCAACACCCATCCACTACCAGCTCTTAAACATTTACTAGAACATATTGCTTCTTATCTTCCAGCCAACTAGCTTAGAGTCAGTCATATAGTGGCCTCACAATTTTAATAATAACAAGAGAGGGCAGTCCCAATGCAAAACACTGTCATGCTATTATTCCTTAGGGCAAAATGAGACCCATGGCCAGGTCCAGAGTCAGTGTAGAATACTACTTATCAGGATAAAGGAACCAACTGTTGATTAATGCAACAAATTGAATGAATCTCAAAGACATTATGTTGAATAAAAGAA
>NW_007752301.1:5478-6041 GCF_000696425.1 Galeopterus variegatus
TTTGATACCTGAAAGACAACCATCACTGCCATGAATACTCAAGAAAGAACAAAACCTACCAATAAAACAAAACTGCTAACAATAAAGAGAAAAAATAGTTTATGTATCATGCCAAGAAACCAGCAAATACAGAAGACAAACAGAAAATCAGAAAGAAAGGAACCAAAGATACTAAAGATATCTAAAGAAAAATCAGTAAAAGGCTAGCAGTAAATTGACATATTTCAATAATAGCTCTAAATGTAAAGCAGTTAAAGTCCCCACTCAAAAGACACAGNGACATAACAACCATAAATATATATGCACCCAATGTTGGAGCAGCCAGATTTATAAAGCAAATGCTATCAGATCTAAAGAATGAGATCAACGTTAACACCATAGTTGTGGGGGACTTGAACACCCCACTCTCAATATTGGTCAGATCAGCTAGGCAAAAAGTCGAAAGAGAAACACAAGATCTAAACAACACTTTAAACCAATCGAACTTGGCAGATATCTACAAAAGATTTCGTCCAACAACCTCAGAATATTCATTCTTCTCATCACACATGAAACATTCTCCA
>NW_007752301.1:8530-8893 GCF_000696425.1 Galeopterus variegatus
TGTATATTGAGAAGTTAAAAACAAAAAGAAAAGAAAAATCTTTAAACTCTGAAATAATCTTGGATTTACAAAAGTGTTGCAAAGAGAGTACAGAGTTCCCATTACCAGGGGTGACAAATGTTTTCTGTAAATGGCAAGATAGTAAATATTTCAGGCCTTGGGAACCATATGGTTTCTATTGCCTGTACTCAACTGTGCCGTTGAAGTGTGAAAACAGTCGTAAACAGTACATAAACAAATGAAGAAGAAAAAAGCGTTTTGGAAACTTTTCTTCTTCAATCTGTTGTTGCTTCCCAAGATTTTTCTCAAAATTGGTATGTGACATTCAGTCACATCATGCTGAAAAGCCAATATAGATGTTAC
>NW_007752301.1:9198-9506 GCF_000696425.1 Galeopterus variegatus
ATATACCCAGAAGAATGGAAGTCATCATGCTGAAGGGAAACCTGCATGTTCTTGCAGGTATCGCAGCACTGTTTACAATAGCCAAGAATTGGAAACATCCCAAATGTCTATCATCAGATGAGTTTATAAGGATAAAGTGGTATATCTACACAATGGAATACTACTCTGCTATAAAAAAGAATGAAATACTGCCATTCACAACAACATGGATGGAATTAGAAAAATTGCACTAAGCAAAACAAGTCCAGCACAGAAAGAGAAATACCACATGTTCTCATTTATTTGTGGGAGCTTAAAATATATAAACA
>NW_007752302.1:0-697 GCF_000696425.1 Galeopterus variegatus
GCAAACAAAACCACAAAGACATAACACTGCACATCTATCAGAACATGTAAAATTAGAACAAGCTAAAATTCGAAATGTCTGTGAAGATGTAGAGCAACTGGTGAGAGTGTTAAATGGTACAAATACCTTGGAAAATTGTCAGTTTCTAAAAACATAAATATACAACAATTTTATGACCCAGAAATTTCATCTTATACCCCCTCAAAATAAGTACCTTTTCACAAAACAGTGAAATTATGTGAAAATTTTTTATAAAGAACATTGTGTAAAAATGTCCATAACAATGTTATTCATAATTGTCCCAAATTGGAAATGGCCTTAAGGTTCATGAACATAAGAATGGGTAAACAATTTGTATTAGCATTGTATTGCTGCTATAACAAATTGCCAGTAAACTTAGTGACTTAAAGCAACACTAGTTTATTCTCTTACAATATTGGAAGTCAGGAATCTTATGGGGCTAAAATCAAGTTGTCAGTGGGAGAAGTTGTCTACAAGGCTCCAGAGGAGAATCGGGTTTTTGTCTCTTCCCGCTTTTAGAGGACATGGCATTTCTTGGCTCTTGGCTGCACCACTTCAATCTTTGCTTCTATAATTACATTGCCTTCTTCCCTCTTTTCACCTCCTGCTTCCCTCTTAAAAGAACCTCTGTGTTTACATTGGACCCACCAGGATAATCCAGAATAATCTCCTCCCA
>NW_007752302.1:5643-7209 GCF_000696425.1 Galeopterus variegatus
TGTGTGTGTGTGTGTGTGTGTGTGTAAAATTTCCACATGTGTAATGGTTAATTTTATGTGTCAACTTGACTGGGCTGTGGGGTGCCTATATATTTAGTCAAACATTATTCTGGGTGTTTCTATGAGGGTGGTTTTTGATGAGATTAACATCTATATGGGTGGTCTGAGTAAAGCAGATTGCCCTCTCTAATGTGAGTGGACCTCATCCAATCAGTTGAAGGCCTGAATAGAATAAAAAAACTGACTCTCCCCTGAGTAGGAGAGAATTCCTTCTGCCTGACTGCCTTTGAACTGTGAGATTATCTTTTCTTTTTGCCTTGGGACTCAAATAGAGACATCAGCTCTTCCTGGGTCTCAAGTCTGTTGGCTTTCAGACTGGACTGCACCATCAGGTCTCTTGGTTCTTGGGCCTTCTAACTTGCATTGGAACTACACCATTGCTTCTCCTGTGTCTCCAGCTTACCAACTCACCCTGTACCCTGTTTCTGTCATTTTCTCCTTATATTTCTAAACTATATATAATTTCTTTATGAGTTGAATAGAAAAATGAACAATTTCGCTTTCTTGAACTCTGCATTTTTATAGAAAATAGAACAATTCTAATCATATACTAGTATTTCAGCTTCTCAATATTTGATGTTAAGAATGTCTGTTTTAAAATTTGACTGAAATTCACCACATGCAAGGTTTTTGTTATTTCAAGTCTTTTAATTTTGAAAGTATTGAAAAGCTCCAGTTGAGACATGTTGGAAAAATGTGTTGTCAAATTTTGAATTAACAGTGCATATTTTAATCACAGGTGCCAATAAGAATATAGAAGGTTAACTAAAGAAAACCATTTCTCCTCTAAAACAAAATCTTTTAAGAGCGGACTAGAACAAGGGATATGGTAAAACAGTGGGAAAAAAAGTGAAAATGCTTGGTTTGCATTTTAATATAATTTCAAGACAATGGAATTATATTGCACTACTTGGGTTCCTATGATGCGTGCCCAATCTGGCGTCAGAATATACAGTTAAAATATTTGCTTGAACCATTCTCAAAGTGAACTTTCACATCCCTGTTTTCTTATTTTGTTTTTATGTTTGTTTGCCACACTTCCCAGCTGCTCTGTCTCATCTTATACCTCACCCACACACATTCCATTTCTCTGCTTCCCACTCAACCTGTATTCTGTATCAAGAAAATGCCTTGTACCTCATCCCCAGTTCCTTGAATATTCTTTCCTCCTCCTAACTTTAACCTTATTCATATACTTGCTGTGTGCCAGATGCTGTCCTAAGTGTTTTAGATATACAAACTCACCCAGTACTAACAGCAACCCTCTGAGGAGGATGTTATACTTATCATAAAGATGAGTAAACTAAGGCAGAGTAAGTTAAGTGAATTTCCAGCTGGTAAGTGGCAGAACCAGCTTAGTAACTCAGTCTGTCAGGTTAAGATTCTTGGCTTTGCCCATGATGACAATAACTTGTCTCAAAGCCCTGCCTGGGAGTCACAGAGCAGAGCGGACGTGTGCCACGTCTTCACCTATTTTGGCTGGTCCCAATTGCATGTCATTGTCCT
>NW_007752302.1:7728-8892 GCF_000696425.1 Galeopterus variegatus
GAGCGGACGTGTGCCACGTCTTCACCTATTTTGGCTGGTCCCAATTGCATGTCATTGTCCTTCAAAATCATTCAATAAAACATAAACCTTACAATGGGTGTGGTGATTTATCTTTAGTATCACATTTGGTCCTTAAAGCTACTCTCGGAGTTAGGTATTATTTTCTCATCAACAAATGAGGAAACAGAAGTACGTAGAAATTATTAATTTGCTTAACATCATGTAACTTATAAACGTTGGATCTTGGATTCGTATTTATATATGGCTGACTACAAAGTGTTTACTTTAACTTCTATTAAACAAAAACACCTTTTATTCCAAAGCTCAAACCATCCACATATACCAATCTTTTCTCCCTTCTCAGTAATGTTAAAGATAATCCCCTATTTTTCTATTTGAAAATTTTCCTTCATTGTTCATTGCAAAGGCTTCAGCCATTTGCTCCAACTTTATGCTTACCTTTTTCTTCTTTATAAGGCTAACACTTTTGACTATGTTTTCTACCTTATGTATCTATTTATTAAGTCATCAAGTATTTGTATGAGAATATTATAGTCTGCTCTGAGCAACGGGAATATAAATGTGACCGAACCAGGTGCAGCTCCTATTCTCATAGAAGTAACAATGAGATTATAAATCAGTGTATGGATTTATAACATGCACAATGATACGTCCAGTTCCAAATAGCTCCTATAACTTTCCCATCAATTTTCCCTTTCTTTATTGTTTGCATCTTCAAAGCATATTTCCATTGTTTCTCTTTTCTGTGAGCTATTTACTGTAGCTTGTAAATATGTCCAGGTCTCCCTGTACTATAAAGACAAACACACACAAAATTTCCCCTCAATTCTGCCACAGTGCCGAGCTCTTTTCCTCTCTCTTTTTCTTTTCATCACCAAATATTCTCAAGAATACACTAAATACTTTAACTTCTTTATCATCTACTCAATCCTCTGAAGATTCGACTTCCATTACAACTACTCTGTTAACATTGTAGGATGATTCTGCATCTCTGCAAGGCTCTTGTAAACATTGCCATATGCTATCCAGTTTATGTCTTATATGTGTATGTGTAACATGTGTTTTCCATTGTATAGAACTCACAGGAGGGCCGGCCCGGTGGCGCACTGGATAGTGCGCCGCTTGGGAAGCGCGGCGGCGCTC
>NW_007752303.1:0-2218 GCF_000696425.1 Galeopterus variegatus
AAAGAAGGAAAGAAAGTTAACAGTGGTGTGTTGGACTTGCAGAGGGAGAGAACATACCTTGGGCTACAAAGTGGAGTGGGGGGAAAGAGGGAAGGGGAGGGAGGTTGGCGGTAACTGGGTGGGGGACATGGGGTACAAACACAACTTGTGATAAGGTGCATGCTGCCAGTTGGATCTGGTCTTCACATCTTGGGCACAAGGAGTGACAATCAGCTTTGTATCTCATGAATATTCATAACCAATAAAAAATAAAGTTAAATTCAGAGGTCACACCAAAAAATAAATAAATAAATAAATAAATGCAGGCAAAGTTACCCCCCAATCTGTATCATACAATAATATTCTTAGAGAATATATATGGGAAAAAAATGTGAGTGTTTTGTCATGTTTGCATGAATCAAAGCATTTTGCTTTGCACATGTATGACGATGGAAAAGGCTGAAAAAGTACCTTCTTCTACAATCTGCAGTTTGTTTGGCATGTGTGCTATTCTGTGTTTGAAAAGACTTTTGTGTTTACTTATTTCACTCAAAAATTATTTTCTACAGTATAACTTCATATGTGAGAACATCTTATGTATATCATGATCAAAAGAGACACAATTTGAAGAAAAAAATATTTCACAAGTAATAAAGCAGAATGACATAGCATTACGGATTGAGGAAAAGCTAAATATATTAGAAAAGGGATAGAAAGTTAATATTAAACTGTCTTTGGGGCTAGCTCTTCTGAATCTGTGTTTTTTGTTTTTGTTTTGTTCTTTTGCTAGATGTAAGAAAATAAAATGAGTTCTGAATCAATTGCACATTCTGGGAAATTATATTGTGTCATGCAAAGTGGCTTTCAGGAAGGTATATTAATGTAAACTTTGAGAGAAGGTAAACAAAAATCCATTATGCATTTTTTTTTTATCCAAAGAATCCACCTCTTCTATGGTTATCACAAAACTTTCTGCATCAGAACTCTGCTAAGTGTCAAAGTTTCAATGAAAAGAAAATTATCATCAGGCTTGACTGATTCTGATGTNCGGTGATGGGACATAATAATCAACTACACTGTATATTGACAAAATAAAAATAATAAAAAAATAATAATAAAATAAATCTGCATAGACTAGGATTCTCTAAAAATGAAATAGCTTTTATCAATATTTGGTTCAATCTGAGAGGAAAGGGTGTATGCATTTGCTTTCAGTTAAACTTTAGCCATAACAGCTATTGAAAACAAGCCATTATTTTTATAACACTTATTTATTGATAGAAAAATTTATTTTTTTTACTTAAAACTATACAACATCAAACAATTTGCTATAAGAAGTAAAATCTTCAACATTCTAAATGCAGGCAAAATTAGCAAAAATTTTCTCCCACTCTGTAGGTTGTCATTTCACTCTGTTGATTGTTTCCTTTGCTGTGCAGAAGCTTTTTAGTTTGATTTAGTCCCATTTGTTTACTTTTTCTTTTGCTGCTTGTGCTTTTGGGCTCATGTTCACCAAGTCTGTGCCCAGACCTAGTTCCTGAAGTGTTTTACCTCTATCTTCCCTTAGTAATTTTACAGTTTCGGGTCTTATACTTAAGACTTTAATCCATTTTGAGTTGATTTTAGTGTATGGTGAGAGCTGCATATCTAGTTTCATTCTTCTGCATATGGATCCACTATGGAAAACAGTATGGAGGTTTCTCAGACCACTACGGATAGATCTTCCATGCGATCCAGCAATCCCACTCCTGGGAGTATACCCAGAAGAATGGAAATCACCATGTCAAAGGGATACCTGCACTTCCATGTTCGTCACAGTTCTGTTTACAATAGCCAAGATATGGAACCAACCTAAATGTCCATTGATGGATGATTGGATAAGGAAACTGTGGTATATATCACCACAGAATACTACTCTGCCATAAAAAGAATGAAACTCTCCCATTTGCAACAACATACATGAGCCTAGAGAAACTCATGTTGATTGAAATAAGCAAAGCACAGAGGGATAACTACTGCATGTACTCACTCACAAGTGGGAGCTAAGAGAGAAAGAAGGAAAGAAAGTTAACAGTGGTGTGTTGGACTTGCAGAGGGAGAGAACATACCTTGTGCTACAAAGTGGAGTGGCGGGAAAGAGGGAAGGGGAGGGAGGTTGGGGGGAACAGGGGGGGGGACATGGGGGACAAACACAACTTGTGATAAGGTGCATGCTGCCAGTTGGATCTGGTCTTCACAT
>NW_007752303.1:3130-8891 GCF_000696425.1 Galeopterus variegatus
TCCAAAGAATCCACCTCTTCTATGGTTATCACAAAACTTTCTGCATCAGAACTCTTGCTAAGTGTCAAAGTTTCAATGAAAAGAAAATTATCATCAGGCTTGACTGATTCTGATGTGAAATGCCTGTCTGAAAAATCCATCACACCTTCCCAAGAGTGATGAACATTTTTAAGTCTTTTTTCCCCTCCCTTGGATGTTTTATGTAAACTTTTTAAAATAATTCAGTTGATAAATTTTTCTTTCTGTGAAAATTCTTTGGGCATCTAGGATTGTCATAGAATGCAACATAATTTTACCTTTTTAAATTTTTCTTTCTGTGAAAATTCTTTGGGCATCTAGGATTGTCATAGAATGCAACATAATTTTACCTTTTTAAATTTTTCTTTCTGTGAAAATTCTTTGGGCATCTAGGATTGTCATAGAATGCAACATAATTTTACCTTTTTAAATTTTTCTTTCTGTGAAAATTCTTTGGGCATCTAGGATTGTCATAGAATGCAACATAATTTTACCTTTTTAAATTTTTCTTTCTGTGAAAATTCTTTGGGCATCTAGGATTGTCATAGAATGCAACATAATTTTACCTTTTTAAATTTTTCTTTCTGTGAAAATTCTTTGGGCATCTAGAATTGTCATAGAATGCAACATAATTTTCCCTTTAAAACTAATGAGTATTTTATATATATACACACACACATATATAGTATATATTAAGGAACTTTTTGTTTTGTGTCAGAGTTTTGAGGAATAAATTAAAGTCATAAGTGAAAGATAGGTGTAAAAATCATTCAGAAACAAGTGTCCCACAAGTGAGATCAGTATTTAAATGTAGTTATCTCGTGCAACAGGGAGTAATAAACAACATCTGCCTACAAGGACCAATGGCCAGGAACTGCAGACAAAAGAGGAAAGAAAAGAAGAGAAAGCAACTGACATAAGCGGAATGACACCAATACCCTCAGAAAGCTAAGAGATATGTTCCCTGTCACACATGCCAGAAGCATCATAACCTCGATAAAATTTAGAGGCTAAATGTTCTGAACCTCTTTACACACTATCTGCTCAGTGTGACTGAGGAAAATCGAGGGGTTATGTGCTGAGAAGCAGCGTTTAATTTGGAACTCTATAACTTGTTAGAGTGGCTGTAACAGGCTGGCCTTAGAAGCTCACTTGGCCTGATCTAAACTGCCATTTTTTCAAAAATTATGATAGTTTACATGATCACACTCTCTAGCCTTTACTATTTTATAGACAACTAATTTTTGATGCGGAACTCTATAACTTGTTAGAGTGGCTGTAACAGGCTGGCCTTAGAAGCTCACTTGGCCTGACCTAAACTGCCATTTTTTCAAAAATTGTGATAGTTTACATGATCACACTCTCTAGCCTTTACTATTTTATAGACAACTAATTTTTGATGTCTCTAATTTGTATGTAGAAGTCATATTCAACCCTCCTCCACTTTCACACACACACACACACACAAACACACACACACAAACAAGCATTTGTAAAAACTGCATTTTACATTTTTTAGTTGTTCAAGAGGATCCAAGTTAAGAATTTTTATGACTTTTCTGCTTTTTGTCTGGTTTTATTATTAGGAATAAATGTTAGGTTATCATATACTTTGTACGATTCCCAGCCACATAAGCCTTCTATAATTAAGAGCACTATAATTTTCATGAGTACAATGCAAATCATATGCATATACCTATTTGACTGTGTAAGTCCAAAAAACATTAATTTGGAGGCTATTCAGAAAACCTTTTTGCCCTTTTTTCTTCACTGCCCTCTGCTTGGTGTGATGAAATCTTCAGTATCCCAGGCTTTCTCTCCGAGAACAATTTATCTTTGGAGCTCTCTCCTTCTAGTATAAACCTTCTATCCACTCAAGGACCACCGAGTGTATTTAGATATTTGACTTTCATTGTGTACAGCTGAATCACTCATGGCACATCGGGAAGCTTAGTCTTATTTTCTTCTTCTTATCATTTTCATTTTCCTTTCCCTCTAGCATATTTTAAAATTATTTTTATCTAATTCATTTTTATTTTATTTAGTAGAATTATTTTCAGTCTCCATTGAAGCATCTTATTCTTTTTATCCCATAATCTGAAAGAAGTTCATGCTGTCTCAGGCAGTTCTTTGTTCCCTGCTTATACCTGATTAAATAAATATTAAAATCCTTAAAAGAGAGCAGGTGGTTTTCATAATAGCACAGGAATGCATGCTCCAATTTTTTGTCAGGAGAACATGCTCAGTGAAAAGCAAGATCTCAGTCTCTTGCACATATGTATCATGCAGACATCAAGCATAAAACCTAAGAAGTATTTATTCATAAATATAACTGTTCGTCCTTACACCAAGTATTGGATTAAGAAAAGTGTGATCCAGAAAGATAAATATCGCATGTTCTCACTCATATGTGGGAGCTAAAAAAAAAAAAAAAGTTGAATTTTTACAAGAAGAGAATAGAATTGTGGTTACTAGAGGCTGGGAAAGGGAGAGAGAAGGTTTGTTAATGGATATAAAATTCCATCTGGATAGGAAGAATAAGTTCTAGTGGAGTACATTAGTTCCAGGCATGCATAATAACAATAATTTATTTTATGTTCTTCAATGACTAGAAGATAGGAGCTCACATGCTCTCATCACAAAGAAATAATAAATTTTTGTGATGATAAATATTTTAACTACCCTGATTTGACCATCACACATTGTATACCTACATTGAAATATAACTCCGTACTCACCCCATAATTATGTACAATCAATACGTTTCAATTAATAAATAAATAAATTCCTTTAAAACAAAAAAGAAAAGGGTGTTCCAGTTTTTGCATTACACACTGGGGATTCAACAGTGAAAAAGAGAGGTCATAGAAGAGGCTGTTAAATTAGTACGATGGCAGGTCGTGAAAGGCTTTACATAGGTTTCTGGAACATATGTTCTCCAAAGTCAATACAGAGACATCATTTAACAAGTGAAAAAGTTTCAATAGTAGATAGTTTCTGAAAAAACATCTCTTACTAAAGGACAGTATAGATGGCTAGAGAATGGGAGAATTAGAGACACTAAAAATAGCCCAAATGCAAGATGGTGAACACCTGACTTTAGACACTGACAGCATGTCAATGAAGAAGAAGGAGCAGACCCCACAAATATGCTGGTAAACGTCGAAGAAAATTGTAGGGGCTGAATGAATTTGGAGTTGACCTAGGAAAACCATGAAAAGGAGGCAGCAGTAGCATACACAAGCTTTAATGGGAAACACCTGGACAGGTTTGCACATGGGGACATCTCTCAGAACAGGACTCTGCCCAGAGACTTGGGGGATGTAGGAGAGGTCAAGGTGAGGGGACTCAGAGGGGAGAGGGATCGAAGAGGAGACTTACATGTCTAGGTGATGTTCCTCAGCAGCCTGGTGGAAAGTCTCTGGGTCTCAGGTCATTTACCAGAGTAAAATGTACTAGAGGTAGAAACATACGGGGAATGGATAATTTTTTAGGGAAACCTCTTATTTACATTGAAATATTTCTGTTAAATCAAAATATTTTGTCACTTTCTCATATAAAAGGAACTATATCCCTTAATATTCAAGATATACTAAGCACACATTTAACAGATTAAGCATAAACAAATATAGGGTTTGAATAAAAACTTCATTTTTCGTAAAGGATGATCTAGACATTCAAACATTTTCTCACACATACACACACAGGCACACACAAACACCTGGAGAATATTTCATTTCAAAATTTTATTCACAGTATTATATAACTGACAACATTGTAAAAAGTAATTGGGCAAAAATCTCAGTGATGGCGGGAACTTAGAAAGGAAAGTAGAATAAAACTTCTCTCTTGTCCAGAGTGCACTGGCAGAAGCTGAAAATTTTCACCTTTGTCTCTCATGGCCTCTCAAGGTAGGAGGAGCAGAATAAAAAGATGGGGAGTATAAAAATGGAGTTTCCAGATAAGATAAAGGATGCACAATTAAACTTGAAATTCAGATTCTCATGGCTTCTCAAGGTAGGAGGAGCAGAATAAAAAGATGAGGAGTATAAAAATGGAGTTTCCAGATAAGATAAAGGATGCACAATTAAACTTGAAATTCAGATAACAAATAACTGTTTTGTATAAGTATGCACCATGCAATATTTGGGACACATTTATAGTAAAAAATGTGTTTATCTGAAATTTAACCTTAATTGGGCATTTGTATTTTTTTCTTAACTTTTTTTTTAGAGAAACATAATTGAGCGTACATATTTCTGGAATACTGCATTGAATATCAATACCTGTGTACCACATGTGATGCTCAAATTAGGATAATTAGCATATTCAGCATTACACAATATAATCATTTTCTGTGGCTATTTACCAATTTCTCATTAAGCCCCACTCCCCTTCTCCCTTTCCCACCTCTGGTAAACTCAGTTCTGTTCTCTCCTTTTCAAAGTTCAAAATATAATTTTGATTGTTGTTTCATACTTGTTTTCCTTCCTTTTTTAAAATTTTGTTTGTTTTATTTATTTTTTTAGCTTCCACTTATGAGTGAGGACATGCAGTATTTCTCTTTCTGTGCCTGGTTTATTTCATTTGACATAATTTTCTCTAAGTTCATCCATGTTGCTGCGGATGGCAGAATCCCGTTCTTTTTTGTGACAGAGTAGTATTCCATTGAGTATATACACCACATTTTCTCTATCCAGTCATCCATTGATGGACATTTAGGTTGATTCCAACTTTTGGCTATTCTGAATAGAGCTTCAATGAACATGGAAGTGCAGGTCTCCCTTCGACATAATGATTTCCATTCCTTTGGGTATATAACCAGAAGTGGGACTGCTGGATTGCTATCTGTAGTTGTTTGAGAAAGCTCCATACTCTTTTCCATAATGGCTGCATTGATTTACAGTCCCACCAACAGTGTAGGGAGGTTCCTCTTTATCCNTGCTGCGGATGGCAGAATCCCGTTCTTTTTTGTGACAGAGTAGTATTCCATTGAGTATATACACCACATTTTCTCTATCCAGTCATCCATTGATGGACATTTAGGTTGATTCCAACTTTTGGCTATTCTGAATAGAGCTTCAATGAACATGGAAGTGCAGGTCTCCCTTCGACATAATGATTTCCATTCCTTTGGGTATATAACCAGAAGTGGGACTGCTGGATTGCTATCTGTAGTTGTTTGAGAAAGCTCCATACTCTTTTCCATAATGGCTGCATTGATTTACAGTCCCACCAACAGTGTAGGGAGGTTCCTCTTTATCCGTATCCTCAACAGCATCTGCTATTCTCTGTCTTTGTGATAATAGTCACTCTAACTGGGGTAACATGATATCTCAATGTGGTTTTGATTTGCATTTCCCTGATGCTGAGTGATGTTAAATATTTTTTCATGTGTCTGTTGACCATTTGTATATCATCCTCTGAGAAATGTCTATTCAGCTCCTTTGCCCATTTTTTAACTTGATTATTTGTTTTATTATCTGAGTTCCTTGTATACTCTGGATATTAATCCTTTGTCATGTGCATAGCTTGCAAATATTTCCTCCCACTCTGCAGGTTGTCTTTTCATTCTGTTAATTGTTTCTTTTGCTATGCAGAAGCTTCTTAGTTTGATATAATCTTATTTATTTTTTACTTTGGTTGACGGTGTTTGGGGGTCTTATTCATAAAGCTTTGCCAAGTCCTACTTCTTGAAGTGTTTCCCCTGTGTTTTCCTTTAGGAGTTTTATAGTTTCAGGTC
>NW_007752304.1:0-436 GCF_000696425.1 Galeopterus variegatus
TTGACAATCTATTAACTGCTGTAGACAAGTGGGATTTAATTTATGCTGCAGAATAAGATCATACATAAATAGAAATGTGTCCACATAATGGGTTGTTAAACATATACAGGAGTAAGAAAGATCTTTTACAAATAATCCAAGTTCTGGGGCCGGCCCGGTGGCACACTGGATAAGTGCGCCGCTTGGGAAGCGCGGCGGAGCTCCCGCCCGAGGCTTTGGATCCCACATACAGACCGGTTCCCGCTCACTGGCTGAGCGAGGCGTGGGAGCGACGCCGAGGGTTGCGATCCCGTTGCCGGTCCCCGGTCTGGTACGGAGGCAACACTGAGGGTTGCGATCCATTGCGGGACACGGAAAAAGACAAAAGACAAAAAAAAACAAACAAACAAACAAAAAAAACCAACAACAAATAATCCAAATTTTTATCCATTGGGAT
>NW_007752304.1:2250-2962 GCF_000696425.1 Galeopterus variegatus
AGATGTTGCAGAACATCAAAAGATGACCATTTCGAATATTCAAAGCTTTAGAACATCAGCATATACCACAGTGTCTATTGACTGTGTATAACAATTAGGGCTTATTAACCTTTGACTTTTGTCAAAAGAATAGTTTTAGACATACAGATTCATGAATGAAAAATGAAAATCTATGCTCTACATAGTGGGAAGAAAAACATTTCATTTCATTAGTTATAAAATTCCAAAACTCAGCTCAGTCAAGGAAAGAATTTAAAAATCAGATCATTCTTTTCCATTATGGTTGTAATAGAATTCTGAGAGATAAGAAACACCTTATGAGAAAATGAGATGCCAGAAAAAAGGACAAAAAAATCCCAAGTCATCTTCTACAGACATTTTTATGAAGGCAGAAGAAAGCTTTCCCCCTTCTTTCAAGCAATATGCAGTTATGAAGCACCTATTATGTGCTAGGCAGTGAAATTCATGTNTACTTTATAATTCAGAGGTTATTCACCTTAGTAGTGGTATTTGTATTTTACCTAAGGTCAAAAACCTGAAAAAGGTCATAGAGAGAACTGTCTTCAGCTATACACTCCAAATCAAAATCCAAGTCCCACAGTGTTTTCTTTTTAAAATAGTCATTAAGCTTAGCCAACTAGATAACTATAGATTCTGTGATGCTTCTCATAATGCTGGGAGAAAGGGTTGTGCTAATGTCTAATGGGAAGCA
>NW_007752304.1:7994-8891 GCF_000696425.1 Galeopterus variegatus
GGGGAAATTTGACCAAGATTTGCAATTTAGTATTGCACTAGCATTAATTTCTAGATTTTGAAAATTGGTCTATGGTTACATAAAAGGTAACATCAGGGGCCTATGATTAAGGGGTATATGGGAACCCTTTGTACTATTTTACAACTTTTCTCTAAGTAGAAAATCCATTCAAAATAAAAGGTTTAAAACAATCCCTGCTTGTTTTATCATAAATTTTTAGAGTAGTTGGCTGAGCAGTCCAGATGTTGCAGAACATCAAAAGATGACCATTTCGAATATTCAAAGCTTTAGAACATCAGCAAATACCACAGTGTCTATTGACTGTGTATAATAATTACAGCTTATTAACCTTTGACTTTTGTCAAAAGAATAGTTTTAGACATATGGATTCATGAATGAAAAATGAAAATCTATGTGCTACATAGTGAGAAGAAAAACATTTCATTTCATTAGTTATAAAGTTCCAAAGCTCAGCTCAGTCAAGAAAATAATTTAAAAATCAAATCATTCTTTTCCATTATGGTTGTAATAGAATTCTGAGAGATCAGAAACACCTTATGAGAAAATGAGATGCCAGAAAAAAGGACAAAAAAATCCCAAGTCATATTCTGCAGACATTTTTATGAAGGCAGAAGAAAGCTTTCCCCATTCTTTCAAGCAATATGCANAAAAAAAAAAAAAAAAATCTTCACCAGATCACAGTTTTATGTTTGGACAATAAACTTCCCAAAAGTGTCTTAAGTAGTCTCAAGATAATATAAGATTAACACAATCATATACTGACATATAAACTAAATGAAAAGTAGAATCTAATTCAATGCCTCCAGAAGGATAAAAAGTAAAATTGATAAAAATAAAAAATCTAAAAGGCTTCCCTGCAATTATGGTTATGATGGA
>NW_007752305.1:0-859 GCF_000696425.1 Galeopterus variegatus
TAACGGGGAGAAAGTATCATGACAGTAAACGCAGAGGACTGTTATGAGCACCTCCTTACACGCGCAGACCCCTGTCATACTATGAGGTAGGTACTGTGAGGAGCACCCCGCTTTAAAATAGGGAGTGGGAGACCCCAAGTACATGCCCGCCCAAGGTCATGGAGCACGGAGAGTGGACGCAGGCAGTCAGGCCCAAGGCTCTGTGCTCGTACCAATACGCTGTCCTGCCTCTCAGCACTGGATTTTAGCAAGTGATATTTTAAAATTGCAAAAAGAAGAAAAAATGAAAAGATAATATGGTTGTACATAAATGATCGTAGGAGGCTTATAAAATAGACCAGATAAATCTTTTTTGTAACAGGAAGAAAAAGTCAAAGTGTATTTACCAACTAAAAGAGTAAAAGATTTTCCTTTACTGATTTTATTCATTTTTCTAAAAAGACACAGGATTGTTATAAACAATTCAAACAATGTATAAAGGTAAAACGTAAAACATAACCTTAAACCCTAACACTAAAAATAATTCAGCAAACCTTGCAGACATCTCCCCGTGTGTGTATTCAGAGTGGTGGCTAGACAGAGAACTAGGGACTAGCTAGAGTATTTTTATTTTTAATAAAAGTATTACTCTTAATTTTAGCTGAATTGAATAGAAAAAAGGGAACTGACATAAAATTGAAAAAAAAATTATTGACTTTTCTAGAAATATACCCTTACTTTGAGATATACTATTTTATAATTTTTCCTCTGGGATTACAAGTCGTTATGACAATTGCTAAGAGTTTTTCGTTTCGGCGTTGGGTGTAGAACGGTCTGCGCGCCCTCTGGGCAAGGCCAGCCACGAGCAGGCCGGCGCGGG
>NW_007752305.1:1633-2590 GCF_000696425.1 Galeopterus variegatus
AAGAAAAAAGTTCAAACATTGCAGGGAAAATTGAGGTTCCCTTATCTCAGCATCGCAGAGGTACCCATTAACCTTGCAGACCATACTATGTACATTTATCATGTATATGTATTATTCACTTGTGCATGCACATGTAAACATAATTTTAATAATTTTTTAAAAAGTAGATCCTATGATGTATAGTTCTATCATTTGCGTTTCTCACGCAACAATATCTCACGGAGCTCTAAACCACCACATAAAAATAATCGTTCTTTTGAACAGTTACATGTTGTTTTACATCATAATGTTCCATAAAATGTTTCTGCACGATGGGCATTTCATTGTATCTGATACTTAACTATAAAAACAATGATGCCATGCTCAATTCTATGCAAAAACCTTTGCATATACATGTCAACATTTGTGTAGGGGAGTGTCCTAGAAATGGAAATGTTGTGTGAAAGAATATGCAAATTTTAAATGTACAACACACATACACACACAAACACAATTTCGTTATTGCCAAATAGTATTCAAGACTGGTTGTATCAGATACCTTTCCTCCCAGTTTGCATAAGTATGCCAGTTTCCCCATACTCTTGGCAATACTTGCCTATTTTAACCACTGCATAAACCAAAATTCATCAAGTTCTATTAGACATTAGCCTTCTCAACCAGATTTAAAGAAACAAACAAAAAAACAAAATACAGAGTTGCTCATAAGCAGTTAAATTGACTTACTAGTAGCAAATGAAATCATCAATGACAATTTGCTCACATAGATGGGGAAGGATGAGAGACAAAGGGTGGGCAACGTGTCACTAACCCCATCCATGACAGAGCACGTCAGAGAGTCGGGACTGCCCCTCAATGACCCCATGAGCTCCTGGTGCACCATGTGCCTTTCTCCCATGGCACTTGTCACCAGTTTAACTTTTTTGCTTGTGTGCAGGATTCTTTGATTTGTAAGACTTA
>NW_007752305.1:4035-5533 GCF_000696425.1 Galeopterus variegatus
TTTCTCTTTTTTTTAACATAGGTGCAAGGGTTTGAATGTGTACCCCAGAATTCCTGGGTTGGAAACTCAATCCCCAACGCAACAGTATTAAAAGTGCTATAAAAAGGGCCCCCTGGAGGGGCTTTGCTCTCTTGTGCTCTTACCCTTCAGCCTTCTGCCAGGTGATGATGTGGCACGGAGGCCCACGCCACATGCCAGACCTCGATCTTGGACTTCCCAGCCTCCAGAACTATGAGCCAATACATTTCTGTTTATTATAAATTACGCACTCTCGGGTGTTCTGTTATAGTAGCACAAAGGGGACTAAGACAGCAGGTAATAGAGAACCCAACTCACACTGGTTAAAGCAATCTGAGAATTAACTCGTCTAACTGATCTCAGTGTTGGCCCCATCTAGTAACTGAAGCGTGTCATCACAGAGCCGGTTTCTTTCCCTCCCTCCTCTGCCTTGCATGTGAGGGTGGGCTACACTCACACTGCAATATGGCTTCCAGGGCTCACAGGACCACACGTGTCCCTGCTGAGGTGCGGCAGAGGGAGAGAGAGAGTGACAAATGAAGGTTTTCTTTCAAGGTTTACCCCAGGAGTTAGAGGTAGAATCGGTACCAAACCATGTGGTTTCTACCCAGCAGGGGAGGGTTGGAATGAATGCTGGAGCAGCCACCGCAATGTCCTGTAAGTCCTCAACAGCTGGCAGCATATTAGATAAACCTTACTGAACACCGACTCTTGGCCAATATCAGCTCAACAGTTTATACATATTATTCTACCTGATCATTACGGCAAACCTGACAGATACGTGTCACCATCCCCATTTTACAAATGAGGAAATTGAAATATATCGGAAGTTGTACAGTTGTACAGCTAAGAGTGGAGGGGAGTTCAGAGACCAACCGAGGGGCCCAGCATAGACCGCGTCATTGAAACGACCTCGCTGCACAGTAAGAGACTGAAGGTTTTTGAAGGCGGTGTCAGCACAGTAAGTGACTGAAGGTGTGTGCAGCAAGTGTTTGAAGGTGTGTACGAAGCATGTCATGAGACCTCTGGGTCCCCGACATCACAGTCACACCACATGTATACCGCTGCGCTGCATCTGTCTCCACGCTCCCGCATCTCCTCCCTTCTCCCTACCCTCAAACAGGCATTTTAGAGTATTTAGAGTATTACATTTTTTCATCATAATTGACAGCAAGACACATTAGATATAAATTCAATTTAGTTAAAAATAGAGAGAAGGTATAGATAACATCCAAAGACTCCACTGTTAACTTGGAACATGAAACAAGCGAAACTTAAATAATCCCTCAAATTGGAAGATATAATTGTCTTATTTAACACATCTTCCCGTGTTGCTCCAGATCCTACTGCCTCCTGCCTACTCAGGGACTATTCACCTATTTTTCCTTTTTCTCGCATTTTCAGTTTCCCCCTCTAGGAAATCATTCCCATCAGCATAAAGGGATACTATAATTTCTCCCATTAAAAAAAGGCCCTTGAA
>NW_007752305.1:6319-7575 GCF_000696425.1 Galeopterus variegatus
AATCATTCCCATCAGCATAAAGGGATACTATAATTTCTCCCATTAAAAAAAGGCCCTTGAACATTGCGTCTTTTCCAGGAAATGACCTTCTTTCTACTTCCTGTTACAGAAAAACACCTTGGTGGAGTTCTCTCTTCAACTCGGTCCCAGCACAGTTGGGGACCGCTCCTAGGAGGGTCCCTGGTGTCCTCTGTAGCACCAAGCTCAATGACCTGTTCTCAGCCCTCATTTGCTTGACCTTTCACAAAGCTGAGACACTGTCCTGCTTGAACCGTGTTCTTCACCTGGCCTCCTGGGAACCACATTTTGGGTCTTCTCCTCCACTTCTCCTCAAGTTCCTCCACTCACTCCCCCTCATCTTCTTGACCTCCGAATGGTAGGCTGTGCTGGGGCTCCATCTGTCTTCAGACTCTTTCCTTTATAGACTCATTCTCTGAGTGGTCTTGCTACTACCATGAACTTAAATACTATAAGCTGGTGTCTTAGTCCATTGGGGCTGCTTTCACAAAATGCCTTAGACTGGGTCATTTATAAATGATAGAAATTTATTGCTCATGGTTCTGGAGGCTGCGAAGTCTAAGATCAAGTAACCAGCACACTGAGCTTCTGGCAAAGGCTCACTCTCTGGTTCATAGATGGCACCTTCTCTTTGCATCCTCAAGAAGGGCAAACAAGCTCCCTTGGGCCCCTTTTATAAGGGCACTAATCCTATTCATGAGGGAGGAGCTTTCATGACCTAATCACCTAGTAAAGATCCCACCTCTTAATCCTATCACATTGGGTATTAAGTTCCAACGTATGAATTTGAGGGGGCACAAACATTCAGACCATAGCAGCTGGCAACTGCCACACTTATATCTCCATCCTGCACCTTTTCCCTGAATTCCAGATGCTATGTCCAGCATCCTACTGGCATTGCCATTTGGACATTTAATATGCATCTTCAACTTTGCATGTCCTGCAAATAACTCTTGATTGGTTTCCTCCATTCATGGATCAGTGAGTGGCATGGTAGCCATCCCTTTCCTTTGCTTTCTGCATCTGCTCAGTCACTAGTATCTGCAGATTCTTGGTGATACCTTTCCTGCCTCCCACTTCCCTTCATTGTCATGACCACAACCCCAGTGAACCTTCCACCTGCGGACAGATCTCCAGCCTCTAGTCTCTACTCAGCCCACCTCTCGAATCTACCCTCGACGCTGATGTCAGTGAACATTCATCAAACCACTTTCCCCTACAGCTGCAGTGGGAAAGTA
>NW_007752305.1:8645-8891 GCF_000696425.1 Galeopterus variegatus
CCCACTCACAGGCTTTTGGCCAGAAAAACTCACATGGCTCCACCTAACTGTAACGGGGCTGTGTAACACAGGAGCGTGCATGGCTATCGGGGAAAAAAATTATATCATGAATAACGCAGCAGATAGTTATGCAAATTGGTCAACATTACCCAAGATGGACTGGAAGATAGATACATTTTAAGGGGGCAAGTAACTGTTTCATGCAGCTGAGAGATGCCATATAATTGAGTTGCATATTGGGAATAG
>NW_007752306.1:0-3030 GCF_000696425.1 Galeopterus variegatus
GGAAAGAGGCGGGAAAAGCTCATGAAGTGGGTAACCCTTAAACAGAGTCTTGAAAGAAGAGTAGATATTTGCCAGGCAGATGAAGCAGGACTCTGTGCAGAGGCCAGATGTGCAACCCAGAAAGCAGACAGCAATGTGGGCCAAGGCTCGGTGCAATAATGTAGGCCAGTGTGTTTGCAACTGCAACCTCTTTGGTACAGCTGCCTTGAACTTTGGATGTCAGGAATGGGGCAGGGCACAATGAAATACAAGCTGGATGGTAAGCAGGGCCAGATCATGGAGGTCCTCACATACTGTACAAAATAATCTGTTCATTCATTCATTTAATAAATGCATATACTGAGTACCTACTAAATGCCAGGTCTTAGAGAGACAGACACATTTTTTTGTTGCTGTTTGCATGGAGCTTATAGTATAAAGGGGGCAGACAGACATTAAACCCATAATCACACAAATAATTATTTAATTTTATTTGTGATAAGCTCTCCTATGTGAAGGGCGATTCTTTGTAATGAGAGAGTTTATAATTGAGAAATCTAACTTAATCTGGGGCCCAAGAAGTTTTCCCTGAGAAACTGACAAAACAGCTGAGACCTAAGTAGGAGCTTGTCTGCTACAGGAGTGCTTGTTGGGTGCAGCTGGAAAGAGCATTTCAGACAGATGCCATATGGGCAAAGGCCTGGCGACAGGCAATTATGTGGAACTTTAGAGAAGCAGAAAAACCTAAAGCCTATGGACGGACTCTGATCAGGGAAGCCATGTGACCATATTTGCATTTTAGAAACCACCCCCTGTCTGTAGTGTAGGAAATAATAAAGGGATGTGGGATGGGAGGTGTGATGGTTAATTTTATGTGTCAATTTGACTGGGTTAAGGAATGCCCATATAGCTGGTAAAACATTATTTCTGAATGTGTCTGTGAGGGTGTTTCTAAAAGAGGTTAGCATTTGAATCAGTAGACTGAGTAAAGAAAATTACCCTCACCAATGTGGGTGGGCACCATCTAATCCATTGAGAGCCCAAATAGAACAAAATGGTAGAGGAAGGAAGGATTTGCTTTCTTTTCTTGAGCTGGGACATCCACCTTCTCCTTCCCTCAGAGGATATTGGCTCTCCTGGTTCTCAAGTCTTCGGGCTTGGACTGGAACCACACCACCATCTTTCCTGGGCTTGCATCTTGCAGACAACAGATTGTGGGACTTCTCAGCCTCCATAATCATTTGGCTCAATTCGTTGTAATATATCTTTTTCTGTATATCTCTATGTATCCTATTGGTTCTGTTTCTCTGGAGAACCCTAATACAGGAGGTATAAAAGGCAGTTGGTGTGCTGTTATGATAGATCTGGTTGGAGTGCCAAGGTGAAAGCTAAAGCTGTGGCAGTGTGGACAGAGGATGGAACAGATTGACAGATATTTAGGGGCTGGAATTGGCTGTACTTAATGACTAGTGAATTAAACATGGGAAGGGAGGAGAGAGACATCAAAAGAATGACTCATAGGTTTCTGGATGGAGCAACCAGGTGGATAGTGAGAAGAGACTACCGAAGATCAGATTTGGTGGGTGGGGAGGATTAGGGGCAGCTAATGAGTTTCATCTTGGATATACTTGGCTTGAAGTGTCTACGGAGGTGCACAATAGGCAATAGGATGTGAGTGTAAAGTTCCAGAAAGGCTTCAAAGCTGGAGTTACAGAAATGGGAAATATCAGCAATTAGTTGATGGTTGGAGCCATTATGGTTGATAGCTCACACAGAGAAAGTGAATTGAGTGAGAAGACAAGAGGGTTGAGGACCAAGCCCTGGGAAACATACATACATGTTTAAGAGGCAAGCATAGAAAAAGGAGCCAGAAAAGGAGCCTGAGAAAGAATGATCAGAGTAGAAGAATTAGGAGCAAGTATGTGCTGGACATTCTCTTGCTCCTCCAACTCTACTTTTTGTCCTCCATCCTGCTCTGGCCTGGAAGGCTGACTGCTGTGGACCACATCAACTGGCTCTCTACCCTTCTGGCT
This sequence comes from Galeopterus variegatus, assembly GCF_000696425.1. Classification (NCBI taxonomy): domain Eukaryota; kingdom Metazoa; phylum Chordata; class Mammalia; order Dermoptera; family Cynocephalidae; genus Galeopterus; species Galeopterus variegatus. The sequence goes on from NW_007752306.1 coordinate 2,013, forward strand.
TCCAGAGGCCAGCCCCTGGGAGGCAGTCAGGAGGGCAAGGGAGAGAGGCTGGGGTGATTATGCTTCTAGCTTCCTCCTGCTGGACTGTGGATTGTTAGTGGATATAGTCTACCAAAGACCACAGCTGCTGTTGGGCAACCTCAAAGCTGCAAACCAAACCCCGCCCCCTTGTCTCTTTAGGCCTAATAGTGGTAAAGGCTTTCCCCTGCTGCTAGCCCATAGGTCCTTCACCTTTGCTTGCTAGTTTCCCTTAATCCTGCCTAGACCTTTGCAAATGGTCCCTTCATTAAACGCTGGTCAGTCATCTCTGCTTCTTGCCACCTGTTTCCTTCTGAGATCCTTACCTTTACAGAGTCATATCACAAAGCCACAGAAAGGTTTCAAGGTAGGAGTGACTAACAGTGTCAAATGCTGCAGAGGTTTTCCTTGACAAAGATTGGAGTCAATTGAATGTGGCAACTGGAGGTTGTTGGTGACCTACACTGCACAGGATAAAAGAATAGTGAGCTGAAGCCTGACCACAGTGCACCGAGAGTCAATGGGGAGTCCTTGACCATCGCTTTGAGAAGCCCAGCTATGATGGAGAGAAAAAGGTGATATTTTGAGAGAGCTGCAGGGTGACATTTTCTCTCTTTAATTTTTTAATTTTTAATTTTATTTTATCAGTATACAATGTGGTTGGTTTCTGTGTCCCTTCACTGAATCCTCCATACCTCCTCCCTCTCCCCTCTCCCTCCCATCAACATCATATCTGTTCTGTTGTCTTAACAAGTTCAAGGAATTGTGACTGTTGTGTCTTCTTCCCTGCATGCCCCCTTTTGTTTGTGTATTTATTTATTTATTTTTAGCTCCCACAAATAAGTGAGAACATGAGGTATTTCCCTTTCCGTGCCTGACTTATTTCACTTATAATTTTTTCTAAGTCCATCCATGTTGCTGCAAATGGCAGTATTTCACTCTTTTTCATAGCAGAGTAGTATTCCATTGTGTAGATATACCACATTTTCCATATCCACTC
>NW_007752306.1:8543-8891 GCF_000696425.1 Galeopterus variegatus
CCCAAGCGGCGCACTATCCAGTGCGCCACCGGGCCGGCCCCCAGGGTCCGTCTTTTTAATCCAGTCAGTCTGTCTGTGTGTTTTGAGTGGGGAATTTAATCCTTTTACATTAACAGATGTTTGAAAAGTGTTGATTTACTCCTAGCATTTTATTGATTTTTGTTTGGATGTCTGAAGTATCTTTTGTTCCTTTCGTTCTGATTTACTGTTTGTCTTCTGTATTTGTTGGTTTCTTGGGGTGGTATACTTTTTTTCTCTTTATTGTTAGCATTTTAATTTTACTAGTGGGTTTTGTTTTTTTCTTGGGTATTTATGGCAGTGGTGGTTGTTTTTCAGGTACCAAACCCA
>NW_007752307.1:0-607 GCF_000696425.1 Galeopterus variegatus
TCAGCCAGTGAGCGCTGTGAGCGCACCGGTCATCCCTATATAGGATCCGAACCCGCGGTGAGAGCGCTGCTGCGCTCCCAGCGCTGCACTCTCCCAAGTGCGCCATGGGCTCAGCCCATTAATTATATTTTTAAACCAGTCTTATTTTACTCTAAGAAAATGAACAATTCGATTTCAGTTCTCTCTCCTCACAATCCACTCTCTACTTCCTTGCCATAAACTATTTTTATTAAGTATTTATAATTCATCTGATATCTGAATTTCTCATGCAAAACTAGATAAAAGTTTCTCTCACTTCTCCTCGTAGCGTCTGTTTGAGAAATGACTGTTCAGAACTCACAGCAAAAAAATTTGTCACTAGAATATTAAAACAACACAGATGATTAAAATATCACACCTTGCCTGTTTCTTTGGCAAGCTGCACAAAGAAACAAAGATGAAATATTAGCATGTGTTTTCCACACGAATATGTTGGAGAAAAAAGAACTTCAAGAAAAAAATACTTTTTATTTTGTTTTCACTTATATGCGATATTTTTAAAATCCTCATTTTTATTGACACTTCAAAATACTAGCTTGGAGAACCCATATATGGAATATGTATTAAG
>NW_007752307.1:802-2050 GCF_000696425.1 Galeopterus variegatus
ATTATAAACTAATAAACAGGATTAAAAATATAATGATTATACAAAAATTAGTGGTATGATCGAACTCACAAAGAAGCAATCCTATGTCTCTTTTTTTTTTCTGTCTTTTTCGTGACCGGTAAGGGGATCGCAACCCTTGGCTTGGTGTCGCCTGCACCGCGCTCAGCCAGTGAGTGTGCCGGCCATCCCTATATAGGATCCGAACCCGCGGTGGAGGCATCGCTGCACTCCCAGCGCTGCACTCTCCCGAGTGCGCCATGGGGTCAGCCCAATCCTATGTCTCTTAACCTGAGTCATTTGAAAGAGAATATTTTCAATGTCAAGGTCAAATCTATTCTATTATATTCTATCAAATGTTTAATATAATGACATATTTCATCTTGTTTCAAATACATAGTATGATTTTCTTATATAACTTTGTAAAGCTCCTGGAGAATTTTATTGCATTTCCTTTTTTCTTGTTGTCAGAAAGAAAGTATTCATAGTTTAGCACATTCCTAAAAGCATCTACTTTCTTTATCATACTACTTGGGTGATATAAAATGTTTCCAGGCCATAAGCACAGCTGTCTTCTTATTTCTTTTTATTGTTCTCCCAGGTTAGTTATATTGTTTCCTATGGCTTTTGAATTTCTCCTGGATTCTTTTAGAAATAGTGTATAAAAGATGGACTTAATGACTACTTAACAGGAATTAATACATCTTTTATTTTCTAGAATTCTAGGCCCCCTTTTTTTTTGTTTGTTGTTGTTTTTGTTTTCTTTTCCTGTCAGAATTTTAAAGACATCTTTTAAGATGCAGGGTTGCTGAGGTGAGAATTTTAATGGCAATCCTTTTCTTAATCCCTAGTATGCAATGCAGTTGTATTTATTTTAAAATTTTTAATTAAGTACAACATGCATGCAAAAAAGTGGACAAATTATAGCTTGAAGAATTATCTCAAAATGATCATATCAGCATAATTACAACACTAGTCAAGAAATAAAACACTATCTGTGTCTCAGGAGTTCATCCTTGTGCCCCACTGGCAATTACTACCCCTCCTTTCCATAAGGCATCCTTACCCTGACTTCTAATACCATGCAGTAGCTTGCCTGTTTTTGAAATTTATGCAAAATAGGAACAAAATAATATATATTCTTTTGTGACTTACTGCTGTCATTCAACATTATGTTAATGAGATGTATTTATGTTGATGCTTACAGAAGTGATCTATTTATTACAATGTCCAAATATTATTCCATTGTAT
>NW_007752307.1:3445-8890 GCF_000696425.1 Galeopterus variegatus
AAGTAAATTAATGCATGGGTCTTCCTGGACTCTCTACTGTGTTCCATTGTTCTATCGGTCAACCGTGGAACCATGCCACGTCTTCTTAATTTATGATAGATTTACACTGATGATATAGGTAGAGTTGGTAGTGTATGTGCTCCCACTCAATATTTTTCAGAATACTTTTAATTTGTCTTGACTCCTTAGATTTCCATATGAATTTTAGAATCAACTTGCTGATTTCTATAAAATAACCTGCTAAGATTTTAATTAAAATTGTATTGAATGTAGATGGAGAGATAGATACATTTGAGGAGAATTGACACCTTCACAAAACTAATTGTTCCTCTTCCTGAAAATGGTTATGTATCATTAGGCATTTTACTTTCCTTATTTTCTAACAACAATATCTTATCATTTTCCATGTAGAATTCCTTCATATTTTATTCTTAGTCTAGGCATTTGATATTTTTGATGCTGTGTAAATAATATAATGTATTTTAAATTTATTTTCTAAATATTTGCTGCTAGTGTATATGACACAATGATTTTAATAATGATTTTACATCTAGTGGCCAAACTAAAGGTTAATTCAGAAAGTTTCTGTAAATTTTCCACACAAACAAAACAATCAAATCATGTTGTTTCCAAATAAAGTTTTATGTTTTCTCTACTAATTTTCACAGTATTTATTTGGATTTGTTCCTTCTTGCCTTGTTGCATTGGATAGAAACTCTTACAAAATATTTAAAATGCAAAGTAATATTAGACATTCTGTCTCAATCATAATCTCAGGCTTTGTTCTAGACCCAGGCTTAGATTAAGAAAGCTTCCTTTCATTCCTAGTTTTCTAATTATTTCTATCTGAAATGGTAAAATAAATAATATCCTAAATAATATGAATGAATGAATTTTATGAATTTCTTTTCAGTATATATCGAGGTGATTTTTATAATTTTTCTCCTTTATTCTGTTAATAATATACGTTAATTGATTTTTAAGTTTTTAAACAACCTTGCATTCCTGGAATGAACCTAACTTGTCACACCTTTTATGTATTTATATTCATTTTTTGCCATTTTTTTATTGCATACAATTTTTAATGCATGGGTAAAATTTGGGTGTGGGATTTGGTTTTTATTATTTTATTCCAGCATTCATAAAAATTAACATTAGGAAGATAGTCAAGCAGAAAATTTCAGTTTGGGGACATTTTTTAAGAATACAAAGCTATTTTTCTTCATTCACCTCCCACCCAGCTTTTTGCAACCACCATTTCCATTTTCTGCTTCTATGAGTTTCACTAATTAGATACTTTATATAAGGTGAATCATGCAGGATTTGTCCTTCTGTTACTGGCTTATTTCACTTAGCATAATCTTCTCAAACTTCACCCATGTTGTCCCATATGGCAGGATTTTCTTCTTTTTTATGGTTGAATAATATTCCATTGTGTGTGTGTGTGTGTGTGTGTGTGTGGTGTGTGTGTGTGTGTTTTGTCCATTCATCTGTTGATGATATTTAGGCTGTTTCCACATCTTGGCTATTGTGAATAATGCCGAAATTAACATGGGGTGCATATATTTTTTTTGAAATCCTTATTTTTTCTTTTGGATAAATATGCAGAAGTGGGATTTCTGGATCATATGGTAATTCTATTTTTAATTTTTCGAGGAGTATCCATACAGTTTTTTATAGTAACTTCACTATTTTACATACCCACTAACTGTGTATAAGAGTTCTAATTTTTCCACATCTTTGCCAACACGTGTTATCATTTTTTGGTTGTTTTTTTTTTTTTATACTGTATCCTATTGTGATTTTGATTTGCATTTCCATGATGATTAAGTTGAGCATCTTTTCATACACCTGTGGATATTTGTAAGTTATTTTGGATAAAGGTCCATTCAAAGTTCTTTGTTCATTTTTTAAATCAAATTATTTGTTCTTATCCTATTGAATACTAGGAGTTGCTTACATATTTGGGGTATTTACCCCTTATCAAATACATAGTTTGAGAATATTTTTCCCATTTTGTAAGTTGTCTGTTTACTCTGTTGATAGTTTCCTTTTCTCTGAAGAAGATTTTGAATTTGATGTAACCCCACTTGTCCAGTTTTGCTTTCGTTGCCTGTTAGTTTTAGTGTCATATCCATAAAATCATTACAAAGACTAATGTCATGGTACTTTTCCCTATTGTTTTCTTCTAGAAGTTTTACAGTTTCAGGTCTTATGTTTAAATTCTTAATCCATTTTTAGTTGATGGTTGTGTATGGTGTAAAATAAGCATCCAATTTCATTATTTTGCATGTGGATATTCAATTTGCCCAATATCATTTAAGAGATTATTCTTTCCCTGTTGTGTATCCTTGGCATGCTTGTTGAAAATCAGTTGACTAAATATACAGGGGGTTATTTCTGAGATCTCTTTTTTGTTTCATTGTTCTACATATTTATCTTCATTGCCAACATTATGCTGTTTTAAAGACTGTAGCTTTGTAATGTATTTCAAAATCAGGAAGTGTGATGCCTCTGTCTTTGCTCTTTTTTTTGGAAAGATTGTTTTGGGTGTTTGGAGACATTTTTGGTTTCAAATAAATTATAGAATTTATTTTTTTATTTCTGATTAGAAAATTGCCACTGGAATTTTGATATGGATTGCATTAAAGCTGTAGATCTCTTTGGATAGTATAACCATTTTAATAACACTGTATCTTCCAATCCATAAACACAGGATGTCTTTCCATTTATTTGTGACTTCTCTAATTCTTTCATCAGTGTTTTGTAGTTTTCCGTGTATAAGTCTTTCACCTCCTTAGTTGTATTTTGTTATTTTTGTTGCTATTGTAAATGGGGTTGTTTTCTTAATTTCCTTTTTGAGTAGTTTATTGTTAGTGTAAAAAATGAAACTGAATTTTGCCTGTTGAGTTTCTATTGTGGATCTATTTGAATGTACTTATTAGTACTAACAGGTTTAAATTTTTTTGGTGGCATCTCTAAGATTTTCTACATATAAGATTATGTTCTTTGCAAACAGAGATAATTTTACCTTTCTTTCTGATTTTGGATGATTTTTACTTCTGTGTCTCGCCTAATTGCTCTGTCTAGGACTTCCAGTACTGTGTTGGATAGAGGTGGTGAGAATAGGCATCCTTGCCTTGCTCCTGATCTTAGAGGAAAAGCTTTCAATTTTTCACAGTTGAATATGATGTTAGCTGTGGGCTTTTAATAGCCAGCCTTTATCACACTGAGGATCTTTTCTTCTACTACTAGCTTGTTGAGTTTTTATCAGGAAAGGGTGTTGAATTTTGTCAAATGCTTATTCTGCACCTAGAGACGATATGTAGTTTTTGCTCTTCATTTATTAATACAATGTATCATATTAATTGGTTTTTGTGTATTTAATTATTCTTGCATCTTGGGGATAAATCCCACTTGGTCATAATGTGTGATCCTTTGAATGCGCTGTTGAATTTGGTTTCTAGAATTTGGTTGAGGGTTTTGCATCTGTGTTAATCAGGAATATTGATCTATAGTTTTTTTTGTAGTATCTTTGTCTGGCCTTGGTATGAGTATAATGCTGGCCCTATCAAATAATTTTAAAAGTTTTTATTCCTCTTCAATTTTTTGAAGAGTTAGAGCTGGCATTAATTCTTCTTTAAATGTTGAGTAGAATTCACCAGTGAAGCCACCTCATCCTAGACTTTTCTTTGTTGAAAAGGTTTTGATTATTGATCAATCTTACCAATTACTGGTCTGTTCAGATTTTCTACTTTTTCATGATTTAGTCTTAGTAGATTTCATGTTTCTAAGAATTTATCAATTTTTCTAGGTCATTCAATTTATTAGTGTATAATTGTTCATAGTAGTCTCTTATGATACTTTGTATATTCATGGTATCAGCTGGAATGTCTCCTCTTTAATGTCTGATTTTACGTATTTGAGTATTCACTCTTTTTTTTTTTTCCTTGTTAGTCTAGTTTTCCAATTTTGTTTATCTTTTTGAAAAACCAACTCTTGCTTTTATTGATCTTTTCTACTGTTTTTCTGGACTATTTTATTTATTTCTGCTCTGATATTTACTACTTTCCTTTTTCTATCAACTTTGGGCTTAGTCAGGTCCACGTTTTCTAGTTCCTTCACGGGTAAAGCTGTTTATTTGAGATTTTACTTTTTTTGTAATGTAGGCTTTTATTACTATAAACTTCCCTCTTAGTAATACTTCAGCAACATCCCATATGTTTTGGCATGCTGTGTTTTTATTTTTGTTTGTCTCAAGACAGTTACTAATTTTCCTTTTGATTTCTTCTTTGACTTACTCATTGCTCAGGAGTGTGTTGCTTCATTTCCACGTATTTGTGAATTTTTCAGCTTTCCTCCTGTTATTAATTTCCAGTTTTATACCACTGTGATTGAAAAATGCACTTGATATGATTTTGTCTTAAATATGTTAGGTCTTGTTTTGTGACTGAACATGTTATCTATAGTTGATAATGTGATGTGTACTTAAGAAGAAAGTATATTATGAAATTGGTATGTTGAAAAGATATCTGCACTCCCATGTTCATTTCAGCATTATTCACAGTAGCCAAGATTTGGGAATAACTTAAGCATCCATCGACAAATGAACAAATAAAGAAAATGTGATATATATACTGAAAACAATACTATAACTCCTTAAAAATAAAGGATATTCTGTCATTTGCAACAACATGGAAGGAACTGGAGGATGTTATGCTAAGTAAAGCCAGAAACAGAAAGATAAATACTGTATGATCTCACATAAACACACAATCTAAAGAAAGTAAATCTCATAGAAACAGAAAATAGAGATGCTGAGGTTAGAGGGAGAGAGGGAAATGAAAAATGTTAATCAAAAGATACAACATTTCAGTTAGACTGGAGAAATAAGTTTTAGTGTGTATTGCACTGCACGGTGGCCAGAGAAAAATGTATTTTTTAAATTGCTAAAAAGAATTTTTAACGCTCTCACCACAGAAAAAATGATAAATTGGTGAGTTGATGGATAAGTTAATTAGCTTGATTGAATCTTTCTATAATGTATACATGAATCAAAACATCACTGTCTACCCCATAAATGTACAAAATTAGTATTTGTCAATTAAAAATAAATATATTTTTAAAAAAGAAAAAGAAAGTAGGTGTTCTGTATACACCTGTTAGGTCTATTTGTTTTAAGGTGTTGTTCAAGTCTGCTGTTCCCTTATTGATTTTCTGTTTGGTTGTTCTATCCATTATTGGAAGTGGGGTATTAAAGTTTTCTTTTATTATTGCTGTCTATTTCTCCCTTCAGTTCTGTCAATTTTTGCTTCACATATTTCGGTGATCTCATGTTGGGTGCATATAGGTAGTTAATTTTTAAAGAATTATTTTGTATACTTTTATATAAGGTACTGACCTGTTATTTTTTTTTTTTTTTTTTTTTTTATTTTTTTTTTTTTT
>NW_007752308.1:0-563 GCF_000696425.1 Galeopterus variegatus
TCAGGTCTTATACTTAAGTCTTTAATCCATTTTGAGTTGACTTTATTATATGGTGAGAGGTACATGTCTTGTTTCATTCTTCTGCATATGGATATTCAATTTTCCCAGCACCATTTATTGAACAGGTGGTCTTTTCCCCAATGTATGTATTTGTTGCCTTTGTCAAATATCAGAAGGCTGTAAGCCTGAAGGGTGATTTCTGCATTGTCTATTCTGCTCCACTGATCCAAGTGTCTATTTTTATGCCAGTACCATTCTGTTTTGCTTACTATAGCTTTGCAGTATAATTTGAAGTCAGGTAGTGTTATGCTTCTAGCTTTATTTATTTCACTCGGGATTGCTTTTGCTATTTGGGGTCTTTTGTTGTGCCATATGAATGTTGAGATTGTTATTTCCATTTCTGTGAAGAATGTCATTGGCATTTTGATGGGCATTGCGTTGATCCATAGATTGCTCTGAGTAGTATAGACATTTTCACAATGTTAATTCTTCCAACCCAAGAGCATGGAATGTCATTCCACCTTTTTGTGTCTTCTTTAATTTCTTTCAGTAGTGGTTTGAAG
>NW_007752308.1:2168-4915 GCF_000696425.1 Galeopterus variegatus
CACTCATAAGTGGGAGCTAAGAGAGAAAGAAGAAAGGAAAGAAAGACCACAGTGGTGTGTTAGACTTGCAGAGGGAGAGAGCATATCTAGGGTTACAAACTGGAGAGGGGGAAAGGGGATGGGGAAAGAGGTTGAGGATAATTGGGTGGGGGACATGGGGTATAATCATAGTTTGTGGTACTGGTCATGCTGCCAGTATGGATCTGATTATCACATCTTGGGCACGAGAGGTGACAATCAGCTTTATACCCTATGAATATTCATAACCAATATAAAAAAGAATATTTTTATAAATTGGAAAGGGGAAGCCTTTCTAAGCATGAACCAAACCCAGAAGCCATAAAAGAAAACACTAATGTATTTGGCTATATGACTAGTAAAAAGCTTTGTGTAGTCAAAGAAGTAATATATGAAGTTAAAGTGTAAATGCCTGCTTGGAGAAAACTATTTGCTGAATGCTTAAGATACAAGAGGGTAATGACATTTAAAGAAATCCTATAAATCAATAAAAAAACAAAAACAAAAACAAATAAACAAAAGATAAAAAATAAATTAGGAAAAGGAAACCACAGTAGATAAAACACTACTAATGGTCTGTAAGCCATATAAAAAGATACTTAATAACACTAGTTATCAAAGCAAGGCAAATGGAAACTTTGAGATACTTTCAACTATTTAATTGGAAAATATTCAAAAGTTTGATGGTAAGTAAAATTGTACAAGGATGTGAATACACATCCTGGTTTGACTCAGAGACAGGAAAACCCCAATCAGAATCTCAGGAATAAAGTGATGTGTGATGATTTGGAAATACCAGGAATAATTATTTAAAGAACCATGTTAATTTTCCTTTGAACTTAATTAATATTTCTTTATTGATAAAACCCAGTCATAAACCAAATAAGAAAACTGAAACAAAATACAAAAAATTTAAATAGAATGATAATGCCAGAGTCTCCTAGAAATCTATGGCTTTCTGTTAATCATAAGCTGTTTCTTGTACATACCTCCATGGAGAGTACATTTGTAACCACAGGCTGTTTTTTATTTTTATTTGTTTTTTGGGGTTTTTGTTTGTTTGTTTGTTTGTTTGTTTTTTGCTTCATCTTATTTTTACACACAAGACATTTGCTGTCCCAAAGACCTAAATTGATCTGAAGTTCCTGAAAATCTGATGAAGTGTGACAAAAATGTGAAATTAACACCTGTTTCTATTACTCTGAATAGCCAAATCTTTCGATTTCTTGAAGGAAGGTAAGAGTTTCTTTGTACTTTAGGTAGGGGCCTTAGAACATTTTCCTGTAAAAGGCAGAGAAAACCAGGGAAGAAAAAAAGTTAGNGTTAATTTTCCTTTGAACTTAATTAATATTTCTTTATTGATAAAACCCAGTCATAAACCAACTAAGAAAACTGAAACAAAATACAAGAAATTTAAATAGAATGGTTATGCCAGAGTCTCCTAGAAATCTATGTCTTTCTGTTAATCATAAGCTGTTTCTTGTACATACCTCCATGGAGAGTACATTTGTAACCACAGGCTGTTTTTTATTTTTATTTGTTTTTTTGGGTTTTTGTTTGTTTGTTTGTTTTTTGCTTCATCTTATTTTTTACACACAAGACATTTGCTGTCCCAAAGACCTAAATTGATCTGAAGTTCCTGAAAATCTGATGAAGTGTGACAAAAATGTGAAATTAACACCTGCTTCTATTACTCTGAATAGCCAAATCTTTCGATTTCTTGAAGGAAGGTAAGAGTTTCTTTGTACTTTAGGTAGGGGCCTTAGAACATTTTCCTGTAAAAGGCAGAGAAAACCAGGGAAGAAAAAAAGTTAGGCACTGCAGAAAACTTTGAAAACTGCTCTGAACAGATATGTAATCACCGGGTGATAAACACCATGCATTTCACAGACCAGCTCTTTAACGAGATTCACTCTCTGCTGACTCACTCAGATATACCCAGTGGTAGAACTTCAAAAATAAAAAATGAAGAGAATTAAGGCACAATCCCATTATCCTCCTGGGAGAACTGCTGACTTCACTGATATCAATATTGTAGAGACTTATGTAAATTTTCCAATTGGGTAGCTGGAATTATTTTTTCTCCTATAAGTATTTTACAGAAATTCTCTCTGGATAACTTCCATCTTCTAACAGTTTCTGGATGAGCTACCTCAAGAAGGATAGAATAGAATACACGGCTGGCTTTTATTGGCTCTATGCAGAACTTAAAAAATAATAAATAAATAACCCTTTGGAAGGCACATTAACTCTTTCAGAGCACACAGATGCCATTAGGTAATGATAACAATGGAAAAGCCTCCTCAATGTAGGGTTAGAAAGATGCTAGGCTGGGGGACGACAGATGCGTGCTTAAGCTTAGCTCTGCCCCTGAGTTGCTGAGTCACCATGGGAAGCTGGATTAACTGCTCTGGGCCTCAGATTTTTTCATCAGTAAGGTAAAGAGGTCATACTCAATGGCCTTTGAGATCTCATACCTGATGGAGTCTAATAAAATGTTCTAAATACCCTGAAATATAAATTTTATAGTTAATTACATAGCACCTTTTAATTATGTTCTTATACAGCATCAATCACTTGTTCTATGAAGTTGTTGAAACTACCAAATTTTACCAAAAGCATTTCCTCTGTTGAAAGTTTGTTTTGTTTTCCTTATTCTTGACATTATTTCTAATTATTTTGAGCCTGGTTCTACATTCAACAATTTGCTATGCCAAAAAAAAAAAAAA
>NW_007752308.1:5802-8012 GCF_000696425.1 Galeopterus variegatus
AAAAAAAAAAAAATGATTCTGTGACTCAAAAAAGCTTTTTTTTTATGAGGCGAGATTAGCTTGGTTACGCTGCAGAAACAAATTAACTCAATAAAATTATATCTCATTCGAAGTCTGATGGGAGTCCTGTAACTCCAGGGCAGGTTTCTTCCCAGTAGTGACTCAGTCACACTGGTGGCTCCCATCCTGCCGCTCTTTTGTGTCAATCTAGGTCCTCCACAATTGCTGCAGCAGAGCAAGAGAGAGCTGGAAAGTCACTCAATGGCTTTTAAATCCTTTGGACCAGAAGTCATACACATAATTTTGGTCACAGCTCAATGGCCAAAACTTGTCACATGATGCTGCCCAGCTGGAAAGGGGCTGAGAAAATATGGAGCTGAGACAGTCAGGTAGTCAATGAGCAGTATATCTCTTCCACATCTTTCTTTTGTGTTTATTTTTAAGCTACCATAGCTTCAAGCTGGTCATCCATTAATGCACCAACCCATTCATTGTCTCATATTTATTAAACAAAGAACATGGTAGATAACTTAGATAACATAAAGATAAATAGCACCCATTGTCTTTACATTGATGAGGTTGAAATCTTCCATGAGCTGCATAGATGTTGTCTCATTTAATTTTTCCATTAATGCTGATAAGGACGGTGATATTTTCTCCATCTTTACAGATAAGAAAACTGAGACTCCAAGAGGTTAAGAAATTTTTTCAAGATCACACAGTGAATATGTGGCCAGTCCATATTTCCTACCCTGGTCTGTGTGAATCCTGTGCTTTATCTTTTCTATGACTCCTTGTTATTAAGACTAGCTTGACTTGGGTGTTAGATGAACAGATGGTTTGTGTGTCTCTCACATAGGAGCATACCAGAATAGGAGACAGTAAAGTGTTGACAGTAGCCAGTGCATTGTAGTCATTAAGAAGGGGAACTCTGGAGTCAATCTGCCCAGAGTTTCAAACTTACTAGCTTCATTTACTTGGGCAAGTTAACTTCTCTCTGTTTTTAGTTTTTGCATTGGTAAAATGGATTATCGAGATAATTAAATGGAAAAATAATCCTACGTGAAGTGCTTGGCACATAGTGAGTGCTCAATAAGTGTCATCATCAACATCATCATTATTATTGCCATCTTAATTATCGCCATCACTGTAATTCAAACTTTTGCCCAACGTGTGGGACAAAGGGTTTTCTGCTTATGATTCTGAAAACCTCAATTGTGACTCAGCTTCTTATGGGCTTTTTTCCTGGGGCCAAGACTCACCTTGTTATTGCACAGGACGCTGTTAATTTGGTTCAAGTCTTTGAGTTCAAATAATGAGTCTCTATTGGTCTTCAAAAACAAAATAATCAAAATTCATTTTCTACTATCTTATGTACTTTGGCCCATACTGGCTTTTATTGATTTTTAAGTTAATTTCTGATTCACTCAAATCTTCATTCTTTTGAATCGGTGAACAAGAAACATTACTATAAGAGGACACTTGGAAAGCTTGAATCACAAGCAAGAGAGGGAAGGGGTCTTTTTACCTCAATAGCTCCACAAAGACTGAGTTCCCTGAAACTATTTCAGAAACATACCCTTGACTTCATTCTCTCCAACAACTGCCCTACCACTGTCCCACTCTGTGACCTGTCCTTCCAACACACAACAGTACTCCAACTCTGCCTGTTTCAGATCTTACTGAAACCTCCAATTCATGGGCCTTATCCACCCTTATCCACTTCTTTCAAGCTTCCATTGTTCGCCATGACCATTGTGCCCTTTCAAACTCTTTAACTTCTTAACACCTCATTCCTCTCCCCCTACACTATGTTCAGAAAGCCTCAAGTCTAATTAAACCTAACTATCTACCTACCTTTGATTGCATTCCAGGAGTGGAAGATTTGTGGGAAAACAAAACAAAACAAAATTTGGCAATGACTACTCTCATCTTAAAATCAGAACTTCAAATCACTCATGGGTACTCAACATTGCTCTTGGGATTTTACATAACTTCTCTTGCTTTTCCACTCTCCAAAATGACTATTCCATAGTTTCTTTTCCCACTTAATATCCTGCTTCCCTTCTCCCCAACATTACACTGTCAGCTAGTGACATCACTATATTATTAAAATAAAATAGAATCTGCCAGAGAGGTACACTTTCCTTTCCCTACTCCCAAACCTACAATGCCACCTGCATCTATTCCAACACGCTGCCTTCTCTTGT
>NW_007752308.1:8661-8890 GCF_000696425.1 Galeopterus variegatus
CCTGTCCAAACCATGACTGACATATGTCAAACTTTATTGCCTTAAAATTTTGCTCTATCTCACCTCTCTTCTTGGAATGTTATGCTTTTCTTTCCTCCTGATCTTCACCATAGCTGGCTGCTTCTTTTTGTCATTGGATTTCAGCTTTAGTCGTACCCTCTCATTCAACCATTCACTAGCACATCACCTTATTTTAATTTATGATATACTATTTATAACAACTTTTGCT
>NW_007752309.1:0-3467 GCF_000696425.1 Galeopterus variegatus
CTGGTTCATGTTTAAATGATGTAGTGCTCAACGTGTTTAGTTCTTTGAGTGTAAAATTCTAATTTTACACTGTCTTTCTAGAAAAACTTAGTCATTAGCTATGAAATCTCTGGATCGTACCTGTTGCCAAAATTACTGACCTCTGTATCCAATATCCAATTGACTGTCTTGATCTGGATCCACCCCAGGCACCTCACTCAAAACAAATCCCAGAGCATACTTGTCTTTCTCTAGGACTTCTTCCATTTCAGTCATATCTACTGGATAACTGCTGAACCAGTTGGTGAAACAATCTAGACATGTATTAATTTTCTAGATTTCACATTCTCTTATAATCATAATTCCCACACCTAATCAATTATTCTGTAAACTTTGCTAATTGAAAATATATACACTTCCTCTGTTTCGTTGCCTGTGACCTAGTTTAGGAATTCATCACCTCTGTAGTAAAAACTGAAAGAGTCTCCTAAAACATAATACAAATATTTTTCGTATTTCATTTTGTTTTATCTGCCTCTAATTTACAAATCAAGAGCCTCCCAAAATGATCTTTTTAATTTGCAAATGTGAGGATCATACATCCTTCAGAAGTCTCAAACGTTGTATGCAAAAGAACACTTGGGAAGCTTATTAAAATTTTGGATACTAGAGGCATCACCATCAAAGACTGTTGGATTTAATCTGTTATTAAATATTGCATTAAAATCAAAATGATAAATATAATAAGCATTTTGTATATGTTATGTATTGCTCAAAAAATATGTATGAATATGTATATTATATGTATTGTATACATTTTATATGTTGTAAGTATATTTTTAAAAAAAATATTCTTATATAACTAATAACAATAAACTAATATTTTGGGAGCTCCTTTAGTTTCATAAGAGACAATCATTGCTCCTCACCAGTCATATCTAACCCCCTTTCTTCAATTTTTAATATTTTTTTTATAATTGGACATTATATTCTATCTTCTCTGACTTAATTTTTCAATCAAATATGTTTTTAATTTTCAATCAAATTTATTTTAATATTCAATCACATTGATATATGTGACTATATTTATTTATTTTCCTAATAAATGGCGTTTCTTTGTACAACTATACTACAACATTTTTTTTGCTTCTCTTGTAGATGAAAAATTAGGTTACCTCCACTTATTTGTTATTTCAAAATTGCTGCTATAAATATTTATTTTCAATTCTTTTCTCATGTCCATGTGAAAGTTTTTATTTGTGGTATAATCCTACATGTGAAAATGTTGTTATAAGTTGTACAGTTTTCAGATCACAGCTTTACAACAACATGCCAGAATGTTTTTCTAAGCAAAGCAGTTGTAATAGAAGCCTTGGGTCAACTTACCAGTTATTTACGACCCATATTATAAGTTTGCTTTTCTTCTTATCTCACTCCTGAAAAGAAGTATGCTTGAAGAGTATCTCAAGCATGCATACTTCAAGAATAAAAAAAGAGAGAGATTTTAACTATATCTGAGATATTTGAAATATATAATTAGCTACCATTTTTATAAAGTCTTGCTTATAATATCTTAATTCTATGAATACCAGTTATCAATTATTTCCATAAGAGTTATTTCAAGGATAATATGTGAGCAAATGATTATTACTAACAATGATATTTTTGTTATTGCTAACAAAAAGTAGTATATTAGCTTTTCTCACGATCAGGATGCTGAGAAATTTTCATCTAAAATAGATGAAATTGATGCATATAAATGTGTTTTAAAAACATTTTAAAAAGCATAAGGAAATAATTCAGTGCAGAGAAATAAGTCATTTAGTTGTATAAATGCAAAGGCTTTTAGAGTTAGAGAGAGACCATTGAAAGTCAACTTCCATTCAAGTGTAAAATCCCTCTTCAATATACTTAAATTTTATCATCCACAGTTCTACCTAAACAGTTCTAATAATTAGACACCCATTATTTTAAATTCTTTCTCACTAAAATGTAAATGCCACATAGGAAGTGATTCTTTTTTGGTTTGTTTGTTTGTTTTCTGTGTGTGTTTGCTATATCTTTAGTGACCAGAGTAATGTTTGGCATATAACAAATGCACAATAAGTATTTAGTAAATAAATAAACCATATAGTAATCATCTTTTTCTGTTTAATATTATCCATGGCCTCTGTTCTGNCTA
The DNA here is from genome assembly GCF_000696425.1 of Galeopterus variegatus. Classification (NCBI taxonomy): domain Eukaryota; kingdom Metazoa; phylum Chordata; class Mammalia; order Dermoptera; family Cynocephalidae; genus Galeopterus; species Galeopterus variegatus. Next base: position 2,162 of record NW_007752309.1, read on the forward strand.
GAGAAAAGAAAGTGTTATGAAGAAAATCATAAGGAAGAGAAAATACACTTAATTTTTTTTAATACATTGAAAAAAATCTGCAAAGTTCAAACCAGTGTTATGCAAGGGTGAACTTTATACTGTATTAGGGTTCCTCAGAAGAAACAAAACCAGTGGCATTAGATAGACAAATGGAAAGATAGATAGATAGATTCATTATGAGTAATTGGCTCACACCATTATAAAAACTGAGAAGTCCCATGATCTTCCATCTACAAGTTGAAGATTTGTGAAAGCAAATGGGTTAATTAAGAGTTTGAAGGTCTGAGATCCAAGGTGCTCATGTGTAAATCCCAGTTTGAAGGCCAGAGAAGATGAGATGAGATGTCCCAGCTCAAACAGGCAGGCGAGAAGTAAATGGGGCAAATTTCTCCTTCCTGGGAATTTTGTTACATTCAGGTCTTGAAGGGATTATATGATGCCCACCCACATAGGGGAGGGCAATCTCCTTTACTGGGTCCACCAATTCAAATGCTCATCTCACCCAGGAACACCTTCACAAACACACCCAGAAATAATGTTTAATCTTGGCACCCCATTGCCAATCAAGTTGGTATAAAATTGCCATCACAAATACTCTTCATTTTTGCATATTATTTGACAACCTCATTTTTAATGACATTGTTAAAACCTAAATATGGTTTTATATTTACAGTTGCTACCTGTGGTTTTATAAATGTATGAGGGTACTTCAAAATGTTTGTGGAACAGTAGAACTGAAAGATAATACAAATCTTTCTGTGAACTTTTTGAAATACCCTCATACGTATGTGTGTATATATGTACACACACACACACACACACACACACGTACGTTATATAATTAATTTATTTAATCCCACATTCTTGAATATTTATACTATTTTCAATATTTACTAAATCTGCTTGGGGTTTTTTTCATAAATATTTTTAATGTTTTTATTTTATCCTGTTTGCAGGTCTTTTTGCTCTCTGCCTATTTTAACAACTAAGTCCTAGCATCTGTTTTCCTAAACTCTCTGTATCTATCGGCCCATGTGTTTTCTTTGGAAATTAATTCTTCCCCACTCCCTTCTTTATGGCTCTTGGTCTAACGGTCCTCTTTCCATACCTTTTTAGTTTCCTCTGTTCCTGGTTCATGTTTTTTTTTTTTTTGTCTTTTGTCTTTTTCCGTGTCCGGCAATGGATCGCAGCCCTCAGTGTTGCCCCCGTACTGGGCCGGGGACTGGCAACGGGATTGCAACCCTCCGTGTTGCCCCCGCGCCTCGCTCAGCCAGTGAGCGGGAAC
>NW_007752309.1:5863-8889 GCF_000696425.1 Galeopterus variegatus
AACAAGCATAATAAAATATGTCTATTTTGTTAACTTTGGTAAACTGGTTCCTTCCCTCCTTTTTTTCCACCTTTTTCCTCAATCCAGTTTGAAAGCTTTCCCATCAACCTAAGCAATTGTGTCACATTTTACAGTAAAAGTTGTGATTTTGAGCCAAAGTGAGAAAGTATTTATAATACATATTTTAAGTTAATATTTTAATAAAAAACAATAGTCTGATTGTGAATATTGTATTTGTTTAAACCTTATTTTTTTTTTGCATAGTACTTGTTTTATTGGTTATGAATATTCATGAGATACAGAGCTGACTGTCACCACTTGTGCCCAAAATGTGATGGCCAGACCCATACTGGCAGCATGCCCATTACTACAAATTGTGATTATACCCCATGTTGCCCACCCAAACATCCCTGACCTCACTCCCCATCCCCCTTTCCCCACTCCACTTTGTAACCTTAGATATATTCTCTCCCTCTGCAAGTCCAACACACCACTGTGGTCTTTCTTTCCTTCCTTTTTTCTTTCTTAGCTCCCACTTAAGAGTGAGAACATGTGGTATTTGTCCCTCTGGGCTTTGCTTATTTTACTCAAAATAAGTTTCTCCAAGCTCATCAATGTTGCTGCAAATGGGAGAATTTCATTTGTTTTTATGGCTGAGTAGTATTCCATGGTGTATATATACCACATTTTCTTATCCAATCATCCATCAATGACATTTTCGTTGGTTCCATACCTTCACTATTGTAAACAGAGCTGCAAAGAACATGGGACTGCAGGTATCCCCTCGACATGATGATTCCCATTCTTTTGGGTATATACCCAGAAGTGGGATTGCTGAATCGTATGGAAGATCAATCTGTAGTTGTTTGAGAAAGCTTCATACTATTATCTTAGTGGGTGTACTCATTTACAGTCCCACAAACAGTGCAGGAGCATTCCCTTCTCTCCACACCCTCGCCAGCATTTGTTATTCTCTGTCTTTTTAATCATAGCCATTCTAACTACGGTGAGGTGATATTTCACAGTGATTTTAATTTGCATTTCCATGATGACTAGTGATGTTGAACATTTTTTCATGTACTTGCTGGCCATTTCTCTGTCTTCCTTTGAAAATTGTCTATTCAGTTCTTTTGCCAATTTTTTAATTGGGTTAATTGGGTTATTTGTCTTTTTTTAATGTGTAATTGCCTATATTCCTTGTATATTAAGTATATTAATCCCTTATTGGATGCACAGTTAGTAAAAAATTTTCTCCCACTCTGTAGGTTGTTGTTTCACTGTGGTGAAAGTTTTCTTTTGATGTGCAGAAGCTTTTTAGTTTGATATAGTCCCATTTGTATATTTTTACTTTTGCTGCCTGTGCTTTTGGGCTCATGTTCATAAAGTCTGTGCCCAGACCTAGTTCTTGAAGTGTTTCACCTATATTTTCCCTTAGTAATTTTACAGTTTCAAGTCTTATACTCAAGTCTTTAATCAATTTTGAGTTGATTTTAGTATATGGTGAGAGGTGCATGTCTAGTTTCATTCTTCTATATATGGATATCCAATTTTCCCAGCGCCACTTATTGAAGAGGCACTTTTCTCCCTAATGTATGTTTTTGCTGCCTTTGTCAAATATCAGATGGCTGTAAGCCTGAGGAATGATTTCTGGGTTCTCTATTCTACTCTACTGATCCAAGTGTCTATTTTTATGCCAGTACCTTGCTGTTTTGGTTCCTATAGCTTTGTAGTATAATTTGAAGTCAGATAATGTTATGCCTCTGGCTTTAAATTTTTTGCTCAGGATTACTTTACCTTTTGGGGGTCTCTTGTTGTTCCCTTTGAAGGTCAGGATTTTTTTTTTCCATTTCTGTGAAGAATGTTATCGATATTTTGATGGGGATTGCACTGATTCTTTAGATCACTTTGGGTAGTATAGACATTTTCACAATGTTAATTCTTCCAATCCAAGAGCATGGAATGTCTTTCCATTTTTTTTTGGCATCTTTATTTTCTTTCAGTAGTGTTTTGCAGTTCTCATTGTAGAGATCTTTCACCTTGGGTGAATTAATTCCTAGCTATTTTATTTTTTTCATGACTGTTGTAAATGGGCTTACTTTCTTGATTTCTCTTTCTAGTTGATTACTGGAGAATATAAATGCAACTGATTTGGGGGCATTTATTGTTTATCCTGCAACATTGCTGAAATTATTAACCAGCTTTAGGAGTTTTTTGATAGAGTTTTTTGTTTTTCTATATATAGTATTATGTCATCTGCAAATAGGGACAGTTTGACTTCATCTTTTCCAACCTGGATGCCCTTTATTTCTTTCTCTTGTCTGATTTCTGTGGCTAGTACCTCCAGTACTATGTTAAATAGAAGTGGTGAGAATGGGTATCCTCTTGTCTCTTCTTAATGGCAAAGCCTTCAGTTTTTCCCCATTCAGAATTATACTGGCAGTGGGCTTGTCATCAAAGTAATAGAAAGACTTCAAATAAATGTCCTAATGCTACACCTCAAAGAGCTAGAAAAACAACAACAATCCAATCCTAAAGGTAGTAGATGGAAAGAAATAATTAAGACCAAATCAGAACTAAATGAAATAGAGACCCAAAAAACAATAGAAAAGATCAGCAAAACAATATTTTTTTGGGGGGGTATAAATAAAATAGACAAACCATTAGCCAGGTTAACAACAACAAAAAAAAAAAAAAGAAAAAAAAAAGAGAGAGAAGACCCAAATAATAAAAATCAGAAGTGAAAAGGGAAACATTAAAACCAATCCCACAGAAATATGAAGAATCATTCGAAACTATTATAAACAACTGTATGGCAACAAATATGAAAACCTGAAAGATATGGATAAATTTCTGGACACATACAAACTACCCAGACTGAATCAAGAAGAGATAGAAAACCTGAAGAGACCAACAACAAGCAACAAGATTAAAGCGGTAATCGGCAACCTTCCAACGAAGAAAAGCACATGTCTGCATGGCTTTACAGCTGAATTCTATCAAACACTTAAAGAAGAATTAATACCAAT
>NW_007752310.1:0-585 GCF_000696425.1 Galeopterus variegatus
TCAGTAATGGAGGAAAATGTTGCTTGTGGTGTCAGAAGTCCTTATCAGGAGGTCTCACAAGGAATGTAATATCTTGGGATGATCCATGACTTCCAGACCCATTGGCCCCTTCCTACAGGGAGATTCTTCAATGAATCCAGAGATGTTACTTAGCACGGTTGAAGAGAAGGATGAGAAAAGGTCCCATGAGACTGAGTTAAGCTCAGTGACCTGTTTGGCTTTAAAAGGACCAAGAAGGATGCAGATTTTAGAAAGAAATACAAGGTCACTTATAAGAATATGCCTTTTAAAGCATTTAATGGTGGTGGTGGGAGGGGAAATAAATTACTAGATAAAGATTAATGTATTTCATTTTTCTTTAAATTTCTACCTTGCAAAGATAAACAAAATAGGGGGAAATTTAGCAGAATGGACATTATCTTGTATTTTCTTCCTGGATAGTGGTGAATACAAATTTCAGAGCTGAGACAAAGACATTTATCGTGCCAGCTCTGGGGAGGGGAGCAATATGCTTTATACTTCATTTTTATTCTAACCATCAAGCCTCCAACAGTTTCCTCTTAAAATACAAAAATGAAAATAAAT
>NW_007752310.1:8672-8888 GCF_000696425.1 Galeopterus variegatus
GAAAAAGAATTGAGAATCACTGTCTTGTCTGATCCTGCCTTGAGTTTTTTTGTTTTTTTTCCTTTTCGTTTTTCTTTCATAACCTCTTATTCTGTGTCTGAATGTAATTTCAAACCTCCCTTAATACCTGAAGAATGAAGTTTGCCCTTTTGCTGATGAATTCTGGACTGACATTCCCACCAGAATGGGCAGGTGCAGAGGGCTGGGAGGTCAGGC
>NW_007752311.1:0-8888 GCF_000696425.1 Galeopterus variegatus
AACAGGAAACAAAAGGAAAAAGATAGTGTTATACGGTAAATTTGCATAGAAAACATGAGACATTGCATTTGAAAGAGACTGTAGGTATCCCAACATAAATACAAAGATACCTTCAAAAAGATTGTACTGACTTTTCCTCTGCTGTCTTCCGTACGTTTACATAATAGAACTTACTTACCTTGACTTGCCAAGGATAAGTTAAGTGGCTAAGAGAAGTGAATAAGAAACTTGAAAGATTTTTAGCACTTTCTGCTTTGTGTTGCAATTTCTTTCTTTCACTAACTTTACAATTATAAGAAAACTAAAACTCTTGATGATTATAGAGCAATATTTTCATTTGGTGAGTACTACACTCACATTATTTTCTTGAGATTTTTCATTCAGCATTTTTGCAACACTTTTTCTTTGAGAAATTCAAAGTATTGCACAAAATTGATGAGTAAGTCTCACAACATTCCTGTGGCATATATGGTGATGGTAGTGGTGGTAGTGATTGTGTGCGTGTGTGTGTGCATACAATTAGATCAAGCTTTCCACTGAGATTTTCTTTTTACAACCATCTAGGATTAATTTTATGTCTTTCTCTCCTCTTTCTGCATTTTATATTATCTTTCTCTTTCTTTTTGAATGTAAGGAGGGTGAATGCAGGTTCTAAAAAATACACAATCCCCAAATAGTTTCCTCAGATTCTAAATCTCACTAATATTTCACCCCTGATTATAATTTTTCTTGCTGCAATCAAGTTTTATATTCTACAATTCCCACTGTAGTTTCAGCAGAATTATGCCTGGTTACATAACTGATACAAAAAGAAGATTTGGCCTTAGCCACTTCAATTAATTACTACTAACCAAGTGATCCTGTGTCTCCAAGCCCTTTATAGGGGTGAGCACCTTATTAAAGTGCCAGGGAAGAACCATATGCCACCGTGAAGAGCTGAATTTTTTCCATGTTTCTATATCTCGCTTCTCTTTCTACGTTGATTTATTTATGTTACTGCTTGAGAAGAGCAAGATACTGGGGATCTAAAAACCTCTCAAATAGGTGGTATCCCTTTTGCCATATAAGCAAAAATAATGTATCTTTATTAATTATGTTGACAGCCATGTTATAAATTTTACTGATTTTTTTCTCATACATTTTATTTGTACAAAGATTCAAGTCTCTTTTCTCCTTTGTCAACAATATCTCACTAATTCATAAAGCTTAGTCAAGTAAATTTTCTCATATCTGTGTTGCTCATTCATATGAGTTCTAATTAGAAACATAAATGTTTTGCTTTATTATGTTTATTTTAGGCCAATTCACATACTTAAGTACAATAAGATATCCAAACAGAAAAAACGATAAAGGTATATAAAATTGTTTTAATGGTTATCTGAAAGATCACAGAATTACTCAGAATATAAAGTCAAAATACATATATTATAAGATGAGTAAAAATGTTGCAATAGGAGTCTGTTGGCTATTTTATACTGACATTTAAACCCACATTTTTATATGTCCCTCTAGTCAAATAAGTTTAGGAAATGCAGAATACTAATCAATTTATCTGACTTCAATATTTTGAAAATCATTTAGTTAATTTGACAAGTGTTATGATATCATCTAAATGGAGTCTAGTGAATAGTCTATTATATCATATAATAATTATATATAAATGTAAGAGAAAATTAGACATGTTTATTTGTATTGTGTGTTTTTAGCTTGACTTAGGTTACTACAACAGGAAAAAGACTAAAGCTACGGATGATGCCTGATGAAATTTGAATGTTTTTTGTTAAGATCATAAATTCCATAACACTCCAAATAGCAAAAATGTTTCAAACCTTAGATTCACAAAATTCAAAATTGTGTGTGTGTGGGCATACTTGTGTGTGTATGTGTGAGTTCTTTTATTCTGAATGCAGCAACTGACCACATTTATTTGGCACCACAGCTATCTGAGACTTTAGTGTATACTTGATGAGTGTAATATAAAAAATGACAATGCCATAAAATACATAAAACTAATCTGAAAACTTTGATTTTTCTCTCATATTTTTTTCATAATAGTGCACAGTCTATATAATTATCCTAAATTATCATGATCTATTATGAACAGATAGGTGTTTATAATGGGTGACCAGGTAAGAGATAAAGGTTAGTGACATACAACAAAAGTTTGTAACATACCACAACATGAAAGTGGATATTACAGGTATTAAATTTACTAAAAACAAAATATAAATGGATAAAAGTATACATATATGTGTGTGTATATATATGTATTATTATATAGGAAACATAGGTTCAGTGTTCATCCTTCCTTAAAATAGTCCCCACTGACACCCACAGATGTTGTCCTGAGTGCCTGAGTAAGCGAAGGTGTAATGTAAGTCATAATGGATACAATCACTTCTAGCCTTGGCATGTTGGTCTTTTCCACACACAATTGCTTCGACAATTGGTGCGCTCCCTTTGAAATGCACTCTTGAAATTCAAAAAGATGGATATTTAAAAATGTTAAAGGAGACTTTCTTTTCAAGAAAAAGCAGGTGTTTGAACCAAAACCTAAAAGCATATAAAAAGCACAGACAAGAAAGTTGTTTGTGAGTTGGCTTCCTATAAAGAGTGATAAATTTAGATTATGTAGTGTGTATTTAATAAATGCTGTAACTTTTATTATTTAGATAAATAGAACACTAAGATAAATAGAATATAAATACACAAATAAAATGTTCCTGCGTGTATGTGTGTGAGAGACAAGAATATCCTGCACAGTTATAAAAACCCATTGTACTGTGTGTCTTCCAACAGTGACTGGTTTGAAATACCCCAGGAGTCAAACTGATATCACCTAATCTACCAGTGTTCAGAACAATTTTCAATTCATTGATTCCTTCCTTACCTAAGAAGAAAAAGTCAAAGTACCCACTTTCCTATGTAGAACAAAACAAAAATCAAAGAGCTCTGTAGGGGGGATACTTTTTGTGTTGACAGTTCTAGGACATGCTTGATTTTCTTTCAACCTTTAATAAGAAGAGACCCAGCACCGTGTGACAGCTGTAACTCAGCTAATTAAATGATGTAATCCTACAGCCTCATAACCAATATTCAAGAAATGTTAGATTATATTTGAGAAATCCATTCATAAGGTCAAGTCATATTTTGCTCTCAAAGTAAAATTAACCGACATTTTCTCTTTTTTGCTGTTGAAAAACTGCATTCTAAAAAACAATGATATTTTGCCCCAAATCACCAAAGTTAAGCATGTCTGGACACTTTGAATACTTTCTTGGCTAGTACAATGGTGAATTTATTTTGTCTGGAGAAAACTGAATAATAAATATTGCAACATGTTATACAGAAATATTAAATAACTGTAGAGCAGAGGTCAGTAAACTTTTTGTTAAGGACCAGATAGTAAGCCCTTTAGACTTTGCAAGCCAAGAGGCAAAGTTAAAGTTATTAGTTAGGTAATTTCTAGTGAGTGAACCAGGAAAAAGATAAAGGCTGTTTGATGACATTCAATGCATAAAAGTGGATATTACAGGCATTAAATGTACTAAACACAGAAAACATTAATGGATAAACGTGGGAAGAGTGCATATCTCTATCTATGTCTATATCTGTCTATCTATATCTATCCATCATCTGTCCATCATCTTAACATACACACTCAGAGGCTGAACTCCCATCACAGCTGAGCCCAAGGCATTAAGCAGTTTATGACAGTGACTCTTCTAAGAGATCTTGGGTATTTGGTTGTCTAGTTAACACCTTCATTTGAATTTGAAAAGGCATTTCAAATGTTACGTCTTAATTTAATTATTGCTACCCCACCCAGACTACAGACTTACTCCTTGTTTTTCCACATCCCAGTTACTAGAAACTCCATTTTCCAGGTGTTAGATCAAAAATACCAGATATATCTTTGCCACTGAATTCTTAATCCATCAACAAATCTTGTATTCTCTCCCTTGTCATTTCCACTACTACCACTTGAAGCTAAGACACTATTATGTTCTAAATTTTGTCCTTCCATAATTTATATGTTAAAGCCTCAACCCCCAGTACCTCAGAATGTAATTGTATTTAGTGACAGGAACTTTAAAGAGGTGATTAAATTAAAATGAGATCTTTATGGTGTGCTTTAATCCAATATGACTGGTGTCTTTATAAGGAAAGGAGACTGGGACACAGAGAGACACCAAGGATGTCGGGGCACAGAGAAAAGACCTTGCAAAAACACAGCAAGAAAGCAGCCATTTGCAAGCCAAGGAGAAAAGCCTATGAAGAAACCAAACATATGGACACCTCAGTCTTTGACTTCTAGCCTTCAGAACCGTGAAAAAATAAATTTCTATTATTTAAACCACCCAGTATGTAGTATTTTGTTATGGTAACCCGAGCAGACTAATACAGACACCATTATCTCCTGCTCACACAGTTGGGATGTTATCTGATCTTTCTGCATCTACTCTGACCTTCTACCACCTGTTCACCACACAGTATTTAAAAGTATTCTTTCAAAACAAGTTTTACCATCAGACTCTTCTGCTCAAGGGATTCTGGTTATTTCCCATCTCACTAAAGATAAAGCATGCCATCTATTCAATCTTGCTCAAAGCTTCTTCTCTGACCTTGGCTCCTACAACCACCCTTCTCCTCTCTCTTTTCTAGCTACCCAAGATTCCCACATGTTCTTTTAACACACCCAGCATGCTCCTGCCTCAGGGCCTTTGCACATACGGTTCCATCTACTTTGAATTCTTTACCCACAATTTTCCATACCCTGTACTTTAAACTTCTGTTCCTATTTCTGTTCTAATATGACTTTATCAGAGAGGGCTTTCCTGACAACCTTGTCTAAAATAACTCCCATCTGACACTCTCTTATTTTTATATTCCTTTTCCTACTCCATTTCCTTCATAGCACGTACTTACTTGTTTACAGGTTTCTGGATTATTCTCTACCACCAAACCCTAAACCCTTAAGAGCAGAAATGATGTTTATTTCACTCAATACTATATTCCAAATGTGTAGAATAGGTCATGGAATATACTTGACACTCAATAAGTATTTATTAAATGCATAAATAAATGAAAGAATTTCTGAAGACTAGATATCAATATATATCTACTTGTTCGTCAAATTGCCTAGCCCAGTTCTAGTCAATGTTTTCTGTCCTTACTTTTGTATTTAGATTAGGTAGCCTTCTTCCTCCTATTTCTGATCTTTTTTTTTTTTCTTCCTAGAGTTTAGTTTCATGTTTTTGCCCTGTTGTCTTTTGCTTCTGTCCCAGGTTAGAACCCATTCCTAGTATGGCTGTCTCTTTGTCACAATTATTTGTAATTGTAATATGTAATTATAATTCCTATCAAATTAATCATCCAAAATTTATAATTACAATTTTCAATACCTAAACTGCTTTTCCCCCGTTTCTGTTGCTCTTGCTTGCTTGTTTTTTTCCTAAAAAACAAAACAAACAAACAAAAAAACTCAAAGTATTTAAGGAGAAAGTAAATGTGCAAAAACTGGAGATAGCTAGCTAAAATACAGTGTATCTCTTTTCTCTTCATTCAATAAAACCTTCTTTCAAACATTTCAATTTTCTCATGCTATTTCTTACCTCAAGACTTTTCCAACATCCATCAGATTGGGTACACATCTCCTCACTCATATTTAATATCTTTAAAAAATAAAAATAAAAGTGTTGCACACACGAAATAAATGTGTCTAGTCCTAAAAAGAAATCAGAAAGCTAATTATTTAATTTAAAAAATAACAATTGTGAAATATTTGGTGTAAAGAAGTATACCATACCTTATACACCTGAACTGAAGTTGACATCTACTTCCTATTTAAATTCCAATATCTCCTGAAGTTGAAATTTTATTACAAAACAAAAGTGAAACTTGAGAATATACTTTTGCTGAAAATAAAATTCTTAGCCTGTCAAAAGTAGCAAATCTTTTGCTAGTATTTCTATATTATGACCTCATGCTTTCATAATAACAAATTAATCATTTTTATCTAGTTTATTTGGTTTCACATTTCAAACAATGTCACATCATTGTAGCTGCCTTATATCACTGAATTCTACGCGTGAATGGAAAAAAAATAGCTTATACAAGCAGCATATTAAAAATATGCTCAAAAGTTAATACTTAACATAAATTCAAATTGAAAGTTCAGCAGTATCAGACATTATATGACAAATGAATTCTGTAATTAAATATTCACAACATTATGACAGCAAGAGCAGCCAAAATATTTCAATACTGTTTCTAAGAAAATAACTCCTATGGTAATATAGGGCATAGTTTATCTTTACTTATTGCATTGGTTTCCTACTAATGCTATAACAAGTTACCAAAAATTTAGTGGCTTAAAACGACACAATTTTTTTTTTTTCTAACAGTTCTGATGGCCAGAAATCTAAAATAAAAGTGTCAGTGGGGCTGCATTCTTTCTGGAGGCTTCAGGGACGAATCTGTTTCCTTGTCTTTTTTAGCTTTTAGAGGGCACTTGCATTCCTTGGTCCACAGGCCCTTCCTCATACCACTGCAATCTCTTGAGTCTTATCTCTTACTCCTGACTCTGACTCTCCTGCCTTCCTCTTATATGAGTAAGGGTGCTTGTGATTACATTGGGCCCATCTGGATAATACAGGATAATCTCCCAACTTAAAATCTTATTAGATCATATCTGAAAGTCCCTTATACCATCTAAGGAAATATATTGACAGGCTTCAGGGAGTAGAATCTAGATATCTTTGAAGGGAGTGTAAATAAAAGTTGAATATAAAAAATTTTTTAAAAAAAACATGTATACATATATGTAATTGTTTATTTTTTATGTATCAAGTTGCTCAAATAAAGCATTGGATATTTTCAGTCTATTCAGTTGCATTATAAAAACATAATAGAAAAAAATGCTGACCACAAATAATCTTTTTATTTGGGGATTTATGGTCTATACTGTTCTCAGAATCAGCTAGTCTGTAACAGATTTTCTGTTTTCCTCTTTTTACCTCTGACAGCCACAGTGACACTCTCCTTGTTTGTGCTGAAAGAATTTTAGTGTTTCATGCTAGGCACATTGGGTAGTCAGACACATTGGTCACTGTCTGATATTGATTTAATTTCACTATATCAAAACTCACAATATATCTCAGCCCCTAGATTTTAGCACATCGCCATGTTAAAGCTACTTCAACAATCTTGTCATTTCAATTTTTCACACCTTTTCATTTGTTTGTTATTTTGACAATCATATACCACAACACATACCAATAGGTAATGCTGTAGAAAAATGAAAAACTTCAGTATCAAAATTGTCAAACCTCATGTCATAGATAAAGTCACTTTAAAATACTAGTGATCCAGGAATATTTCAAAATCACATATTTGATAAACTGCTCTTAAACTAGTATACTAATTTTCTGTTACTCATTCTATTTTTAATGAAGGGGGGCACTTTAAACTTCAATACAAATGATTCTTTCTTCCAGTCCATCCTATATCTATTCAAAGGATTCATGATTAGGAAAACTACAGCCAGGCCCCTTCTAACCATTTGTTTAAATATCGACCATGACTGCTTTTGCATTATGATGGCAGAGTTGAGCAGTTGCAACAGACCCTCTACCTACAAAGCTAAAAACATTTATTATCTGGCACTTATCAGAGAAGTTTGTTAACTTTTGTTTGAAAGGACTGAATATTATCAGTGCCTTAGTGAATAGACAGTGTTGTTTTTAAAGCACTTAAGTATATCTGTTATATAGACACATATACACATATGCACTTGTGTGTATGTGTATGTCTTATCTCTGATGCCAATTTATAATTAATTATTATAACCACTTGATATCAAGCAGTAAAAACAGTTTAATGTAGTTTTATATGCTCATCCAAGGTATCAATGAAGTAAGTGGAAAATTTTTACATATTCCCATGTGTGCCACTGCATTCTATCGTCATTTCAATTCTTGGGCTCTGTCCTGATTCTCTAGGGTTTATTGGGGATATGAGAATATTTTTCTCACCTCTACTTTTTCATCCTTCACATTACACAATCTTGTTGATACATCCAGTCATGTATGTGTCTCTGAGTGTGTGCACACATGCGTATATGTATACAGATATAGATACACATTTCTTCCATTATACTCCATTTGTACTGTTACCAATCAGGTTATAACCAACATCATCTTTCGACTATCATCCATCCACTCTGTGCTCCTATCCCTTGATTATTGTCATAGAAAGCCAATATAAACTGTGTAAAATTTGAATTTCATGCTTTCTCTTCTGTTTGTTCATTTATCATTTTATTTCTGATCTGCATTTATATATATGTGTGCGTGTGTAAATATATATACATATTCTTCTCCTCTTGACTGGTTCTCTTTGTTCCTAGGATAAAATACGAATGATTTCTGCCTCTTCTCATATCACCCTTTCTATGCTCACTATGGCCAAAGTACTCTGTCTTGGCTTAAATTTCAATGAGGGAGAAGTGCTGTTTTTTATTACCCCAAATACATTAAATTATTACATTGATTTTTCTCATAACATAATATTCTTTTTCTTCACAGCTCTTATAATAGTTGAAAATATTATTTATATATGCGTTTCTTTATTTAATGTAAATATCCTTTAGAAAACAAAGACAGAAACCAAATCTGTTCTGCTTTTTCCTCCACTCCAGGCAGAAACCTAGATGGCACAACATCTGACTGGCATTCAATAAATAACTATTAAATATTTCTTTAACTTGTTAGTTATCTAGCATTCTGGTTTTTCTACTTCATGCTTGATATTTTAGAAATTATTTTTATTCCTCAGCAAAATTCTTCTTCTTCTTTTTTTTTTTTTTTTTTTTGAGTATGTCTGCT
>NW_007752312.1:0-525 GCF_000696425.1 Galeopterus variegatus
GCCAGCGACACCCTCAAGGCGAAGAAGAGCAGGCCCAAGGAAGCCAGGCAGCCGCAACTGCATTCCCTGCTCCACCTCCGACCAGCCCTGTGACTGGGGCAAGCTGATCACAGCAACATTCGATCATAGGCAACATTCTCCTAAATTTCATTCTAATAAATTCAATCCCTTTTTCAGTTTTACCTATTGGAGTGGATTGAATTATATCCCCCCAAAACTCACTTAAGCTTGAAATGTGTCCCCCAAGTTTTATGTATTAGACAAGTAGTCCCCCGTGGGACTGTTAAGAGGGTGGGAAATCCGATTACGGTAATATCAAAGGTGGAGCCTTGAAGAGGTGATAGGGTTGTAGGACCCTGAAGTAGTGAATGGATTGAAAATGGTGGTCGGGGGCATAGTTCTGAGGGCGTTAAGGAAAGGAGAGTCTGCCTTTCTCTCTCTCTCTGCTATCTCTGCTCCCACCATCATGCAAGGTGAGACCCCGAGTCACTGTCGCCACCACCAAATGGCCTTTAGACTTCCCAG
>NW_007752312.1:6230-6590 GCF_000696425.1 Galeopterus variegatus
ATGAAGCCACTCCCGACCTGGAATGCCCTGCTCTCTCCCCTTAACTCCTCTACAGCCTTCCAAGATTTCACAACTCAGTTCAAGATTTTCTCTGCAAGCATTCCGACTCTCATTGGTTTCCCTCTCTTTCCAATCCCTGCAGTTGGAAATACAAAGATTCCCCAAACACTGCTCACAACTTAGCCTTGGATCACATATTAGGTTCTATTCCTTGCTGTCTTGTCACGGGTACTAGCCAGCTTATTTGCTAACTGTACAGTAATACATTTCCTGAAAAGAGGGGCAATATCTTATACTTCACACACATCCTCACCAGCTCAAGGAGAGAGGGGTACGTGGCACATGCCCCCTGACCAAAAT
>NW_007752312.1:8380-8888 GCF_000696425.1 Galeopterus variegatus
CCCATATAAAGAAAGAGTAAATTGGACATCATCCAATGTTAAAACTGCTGTGCTTTAAAGGACACCATTGAGAAAATGAAAAGACATCAGGTTGCACAGGAAAAATATATTTTCAATTCATAAATTAAGAACAAGTCTACAGAAAGAGCTTCTACAATGAACGATTCAAAAGACAATTAGCCCAATTTTAAAAAATGGTCAGAGGAAGAGTCGTCCAGTTAGCTGTGTTGGTTAGAGTGTGGTGTTCTAATACCAAGAGCAAGGGTTAGGATCCCCACAGAGGCCAGCAGCCAAAACAAACAAACCACAAAGCTGCTCAGATAATTCAAATAAACATTTCTTTAAGTGACAGATAGGAAAGGCCAATAAGCACCGAAGATATTCATCGTCACCCATAAGGAAATGTCTATCAATACCACAGTGAGATAATATGTTGCATACTTTCGGAGGGCTATAAATCAAAAAGACAGTCAAGACAAAGTGTTCACAAGGCTATGGAGATATCACA
>NW_007752313.1:0-8887 GCF_000696425.1 Galeopterus variegatus
GCCCCCCCCCCCCCCCCACCTCGGCCCTTGAGCTTCTAGCATCACAACACCCTCCCATTAACCTAAACTCTAGGGCCAGGTGCTTAAACTGTACATTTTCTTGCTCCCTTGACCTTCCAACGTGCCGACCAGCGAGGGGTGAACTTGTCATCTGTGCGTAGCTAGAGCTGGTATGACCGGATCCCACCCAAGTCCGTGTTACTGAACATCAGCCAGGCCCTCAGGGCTCATCAGCTTTCCTTTTACTCACTGTATTGGGCTGAATAGGACCCCCTCCCCATCCCCCCAATTCACGTCCATCTGGAACCTGTGAATGTGACTTTACTGGAAATAGGGTGTCTGCAGATGTAATCAAATTAGGACAATGTCATACTGAATTAGGGAGGGTTCTAATACAATGACAGGCATCCTTATTAGGAGGAGGAGGTTTGGACACAAACATAAACAGAGGGAAGAATGCCATGTGCAGACAGAGGAAGAGACGGATTGAGGCAGCCACAAGCCCAGGAAGGCTGCGGATGGCCGGCCACCACCAGAAGCTAGAAAGAGGCAAGGAAGGAATCCCCCCTAGAGCCAACGGAGGGAGCACGGCCCTGGTGACACCTGATTTCAGACTTCTCGCTTCTAGAGCTGTGAGACAATAAATTTCTGTTTTAAGCCACCCAGTTGTGGTACTTTGTTATGGCTGTCCTAGGGAACGAATACACTCGCATCAAAGGTCACCCAATTGAATTCTGTCCCCTCAGCTGCCGTCCTAACTGTGCCTAGTCTCTGTGAGGCCCGTGCCTACCACCAACGTCCTCCCAGACTTCCTGTCCCTCATCTCTTCTCAGGCACGCTGACCAACTAATCCACCCTTGGAGAAATAAAATGTCCTATCCCTCTTTCCAAAACCAACCTTCCTCTCTGGGTGCTTGTAGTGGATTGAATTACGCACCCCCCAAAACTCATTGAAGCCTGAATTGTGTCCCCCATGATTTTTGTATCAGAAACTGCGCCCCCACTGTGATTGCTGAGGGTGGGAAATCCTATTATGGTAACTGAAAAGTGGGGCCTTGAAGAGGTGATTAAACTGTAGGACCGTGCATTAGTGAATGGATTAAAATGGTGGTCAGGGGCGGGGTTCTGAGGGCTTTGAAAGGAGAGAGAAAAAAGTCTGTCATCATTTTCTCAATGTGCTACCCTGCCATCACTGAAGTCACCACCAAAGAAAGCCTTCACCAGATGTGTTCCCTGGGCTTTGTGGATTTCCCAGCCTCAGAAACTGTAAGCAATAAATTACGTTTTCTTTACAAATTACCCGGTTCCAGGCATTTTGTTATAAGCAACAGAAACAGACTGACGCAGTACTGCTCTCCTGTCTCTTATGAGGCTCCACTCCATTGTCGACCCATCCCCACCCCTACACTTTCAAACCCTGATCTACGAGAAGGATCTGTGGAAGTCTCTGCTGGGATGCTATTTCACCGGCAGAAAAGGATCAGTAAATAAAGCCCAGACTCCTTACAGCTCTTTCGTTCTGCCATCAAAGAACATAGTTACTCCGTATCCTGCTCAAACCATGACACTTAGTAAGCCCAAAAGAAAAACCACTAAACCATAACACTGCATGTGTTCTAGAAGCTGGAAGGTGAATGGGAAGAGTTGGATACACAGGATGCCCCCACTTGCCTTCCTGGGACCAGACATTTCTTGTTATTAGCTCGTTTGCTATACTGGGCTCTGTTCAATCTCACGGTGACTGGTATCTCAGACACGTGTTTTATAAACCAGTCCAGCAAAAGCTTCTAGAGGTCGGGAGGAGTTCAGCTTGGCAGTATTCTCTCCACAGATGGAACCTAATAAATGATGCTTTCTAGATGTCACAGTTTTCTCCATAGCAGGACTTGACGATGCCAGTCAGAAGAGCCACAACTTGGCCAACTATAACTTGGGCAGGGAGGACAAGGGGGCTTGCATGGTGATGCTGCCGGCCGGGGATGCCGAGGCATGAACCATACCTTGTCTCGCCACAATTAAGCTGGCCATGCAGTCTGGAACACTTGTCCCCGCTGCCAGGAAAGTAATGCCCATGATGACATCAGGGATCCCAAGGGTGTATCCAATAATAGTCACCTGCAGAAGAGAAAAGGAGACATAAACTCACAACACAACACCCCTAGAAACTTTGCTTACCCTAAATTTTTTTTTTTTTTTTGGCTTTTTTCCGTGTCCGGCAACGGATCGCAACCCTCAGTGTTGCCCCCGTACCGGACCGGGGACCGGCGACGGGATCGCAAGCCTCGGCGTTGCTCCCGCGCCTCGCTCAGCCAGTGAGCAGGAGCCGGTCTGTACGTGGGATCCGAACCCTCGGACGGGAGCGCTGCCGCGCTTCCCAAGCGGCGCACTATCAAGTGCGCCACCGGGCCGGTCCCTACCCTAAATATTTTTAAGGTGAATGTGGTAATGCTATAACCAATAGAAAAATCTGGAATATGGTTTTATTTAAGAACATCTTTTGAGTGTTCTTTTCTTTTCCTGACTACATGAGTAATACGTGTTTACTGTTTCAAAAAGTTTAGAAAATAAAATAAAATGAAAATAAATATTACTTACCATTTCTCAAGACCCACAGACAACCACTATTAACTCTACATCAGCCAGTGGTTCTCAAACTTGAGCATTCAGAAAATCCCCTGGAGGGCTTATTAAAATGCAGACTGACAGGTCCTACTCCCAGAGTTTCTGATTCCAAGGATCTGGGGTAAAGCCCGAGAATGTGCATTCCTATAGGTGGCTGGGACTCTGAGGCTGCTGGTCTGGGAATCACATTTGAAAACCACTACATTAAAATATATCCTTGACCTTCTTTGGGGGATGTGTGTGTGTTAGGAAAAATGAAATCAGATCATACTATCAATATTTATTTTGTAACTGTTTGTTTCACGTAATAACATATTGTGAATACCTTTCCATCTCAGATATCCATCTATGACATTTCAAATGGGTGCTTAGATTTCACTGCATGGCTATAAACTTTTAACCAGTCCCTCTCTATTAGATATTTAGGTGGCTTCTTTTTTACTCTTCCAATATCCTTGCATATGACAAGTGACATTTATTGAGTACTTCTTGTGTACCAGATGCTCTAAAGGTGTTTTATTTTCATAATCTCACATACTCTATTATTTGCCACCCACGGAGCAGGGAGGCAGTATTGTTATGCCAGCCGAGGATCAGAGAGGTTGAGTAACAATGCCATGAGCACACAGCTGGGAAGTGAGGCACACACAGGGATCCCAAGCCAAGTGTTTCCGTCTCTAAAGCCTGTGCTCCAACTTCTCTACCATGCCATCCTAGGTATACATCTTTGGCTTCTCATCTTACTACCTCCTTAGGATAAATTCTAAGAAATAGAACTGCTGGATCAAAGGATACGCAGGCTTTTAAAAATCGTGATGCACATCTGCATATTCAGTAAGTGACTAACTACTGGCTGGTTTTAACAAGGCCAAACCAAGTCTGTTTTGAGATGGGCTGGGGTACAGAAGGGAGAGGGTTACAAGGGATGGCGAGCTCCTGGAGGATTCAGATGTTTGAGTGTTCCCGTGTCCCCAATTTATTTATTTATATATTTTTTTAATTAATTTTTTTTTTACATTCTATGATGATGTGCAGCAGTTGGGTGGGATGAGGAGGGGAAGGGGTGGGAAATGGGATGGAAGGAGGAAGGGTGGGATTGAGGCCTGTGGCACCCCCCTCATTCCCACAGAGGAGACCAGGGGGCTTCTAGCAGTGGCTTGGTCATTGCTGGGCTGGGTGCAAATGTCACAGGGGTGTGGCAAAAGCCCTCGCCCCCCACCACTCCAGCTCAGGAACCCGGGGCCCTCCTTGCTGTGGCTCAGTGATCATCGCTGGGCTGGTTGTGTGTTTGGGGGTGTGTGGCTGAGGCCCTTGGCTCCCCACTGCCCCAGCTCTGGAGAGCCTGGGGTGCTTCCTGCAGTGGCTCGTGGTCGTCACTGCCTATGTCCCCAATTTAGCTGAACCAAGGCCAGGATGTTTCAGGTATGTGTACCTGGGGATAGGAGAGATGCTGGAGGCCTGGTGGCTTAGAATGGCTCTGCCCTTCCTGAGTTATGTCACTCATCCCACTCATTACAAAACAACCGCAGAGTCAGTCCTGAGACTCCTCTTGGCATACAGAGCTCTAAGGGAGTCCAAGAGAAAGGGGAGGGTGAACAGGTTGGGGGTAGCATCTTCTACCAGTTGGTGTCTTGGAGAGGTTTTGCCATAGGAAGGGTGTGCACGAGTCAGGTCTAGGACACTCAGAAAGGCTGGGGACAGGTCCCTGTCAGCTTGGAAGCATCCAAGGCTGCCCCTGCTTCTCCCTGGCGCACCCTTAAGCTGATGGAGCAGGCCAAGGGGTGTGATTTCAGGAAATCTCTCATCCCCCAGGCAAAACGACTCCCATACGCTATTTAGAATCCCAACAGTGTGTTTTGCTTGGGCTCTCAAACACATAGCACCCTGGGAAGGAAGCGGACAGAGGGGACTGAGGTTAGTGGGAAGCAGGGCCAGGACTGGCCGAGTGCCTATAACGTACTAGGCTCTCTTTTCATTCTCCCGATATCCTTGTGAGGGAGCGATGATCACCCCACTGCACAGAGGGGGTCACCTTGGCTCACGGAGGTGAGTCAGCTGCCCAGGTTTCATGGCCTGTAAGTGGTAGAACTAGGATTCAAATCTACTCTCCTGCAATCCCATGGCCCTTCCTTCCCCACTAAAGCGCACTGTTCCTCTGGAGTTAAGGGAAAGGCAGCTCTTGTGCCTACGATGAACTTCTGTGGGCCTCTGCCTCTCAAGTCAAGATGTGCCTGCCTTCTCTGTGTGGGTATCAGATGTTAGGAGGAGAATGAAATGACTGACTGGTAAGGACTAGGGTGTGCGTGGCTGACGGGAGCATCGCAATCAATAGGAACTCAGCCACGCTGCAACCACTTCCCCTCTCCTTGCTCCTAGGCTCCCCTCTGGGGATAAGGAGGAGCAGGGACCCTCACAGGGTGGTACACAGAGGACAGGGGGTCCTGCATGGCATGGCCTGGCATGGCCCAGCCCAGAAAATGAAATGTACAGGGAGCTGCTATGTGTGGCCAGAGGCAATCATGAGGAGCTATGCCACGCCTCTCCGCCTGCAAAACTTCCAACAGCATCTGAGAGTTCTAGTAACAAACCGAGAGGCCATTTAGCATAGTATTTGAGATCATAGACCCAGGAGGCCAACATCTGGGTTCTAATCCCAACTCTGGCACTCATTAACTGTGCAACCTTGGCCAAATTACTCAAATCTCCATGTCTAAGTTTCCCCAACTGTAAATAAAATATACCTATCCTGTGGGGTTGTTATGAAGATAAAAAAAGAGCTAATATAAAGTGCTAATATAAAGCTGATGCCTTGGCACACAAAAAGGGAAGAGGAGCATTCCCTGCAGGGGCGTGGAAGGAGCTGCCTTGCAATCATCATCTCCCACTGACTCCAGTCTCCTTCCTTCACATTCCCCTGGGGACTCTGGAAATGAAGGGGGCCTAGTGATCAGCTACCCTGTCACATTACTCTGCCCATGCCACCAGTGTGGCATGTCCCAGGCTGCCTGTGTGAAGGTTTGTCTCCCTTCCTCATGCTTGAAGGCAAGCACCGTGCTGTGTCTCAGTATCCCTGGTACATACCACAGCCCTGTGGCACCTTTATTAAAACCCCTTTCCACTGAGAACTGAGCTGCGGTCAGCGAGGTCAGTACCAAAGGTGGCACACCAGTGCTTGTGGTTGCCCTTGACCCCAGTTTCTCCTCCTCTGCTTGGCAGAGGTTGGGCGGGGGTTGTCTGTACAGTCCACACCCTGCTCCCACCACTCACCAGCCACACCATGAAGTAGGAGAACACGGCAATCCACAGCGTGGCCGTGATGAAGGTGACCATGAAGAACTTCTCCCAGCGGGGCTTGCTGCAGTTGGGGATGGTGATGCACAGGAGGAAGATGAGTGGCCAGGTGAACACCCACTTGACTTTGTCCCCTCTTGCCTCTGCAGGGGGATGGGACAGGGCAAGGAGGGGGTGGGGAACACACACTGGGTTACACACCTACCAGTCTACCTGTTGGTTATTTTTTTTTAAAGCTAAACAAGAGAATACCACTGACATGACTCCAGGAAACTGACGTCGCAGAGTCACAGACCTCCATTATATAATGTCACCCTGAAAGTAGCAAGACAATTCAGTAAGTGTTTGTCGACTGAATAATTTCAGTCACTCCAAATCCTTCATTTGAAAAGATAAGGAAAGAGCAGGAATAGACTCACCCAGAAGAGCTAGAATGTGGATTTGGAATATAGATGGGCCTTGTCGGCACCATGCTCTAACCAACTGAGCTAACCAGCCAGCCTGTAGATGGGCTTTGGAATCATACAGACCAGGGCTGGAATTCAAAAGACCTCGAGAAATCTCCTCAACTACACTTCCTCCTCTGATAATAAGTTGTAGTGGTAACAACAACAATGTAACAATAATCAACACATCCAGTATTTGCTATGTGCAGCAAGCACAGGGCTAAGCACTTAGCATCTTATTAGTTTCTTCATCAGCTAAATGGGAAAATGATCTCTTTCTTGGCTGTTGCAAGAATGATGTGACAGAATGTACATACACTCAACACACAGAACCTGGCACACAGTAGTTGCTTTGGAAATCTGAGCTCCTTTGCTCCAAGGTCATATAGTCAGCCTGTGGTAGATGCAAGACTAAAATGTGGGTGTCCTGGCTGGCAGTCCAGATCTCACTGGCCCCTACCAATGGAATCCACAAATAATTCAACCAAGGAAAACTGGCTTCAATAAGTCACTGAGTAGAAACATAGTGTTCTTAGGGCCAGCCTGTGGCTCACTTGGGAGAGTGTGGTGCTGATAACACCAAGTCCACGGGTTCAGATCTCTATATAGGGATGGCTGACTAGCTCACTTGGGAGAGTGTGGTGCTGACACCACCAAGTCAAGGGTTAAAGATCCCCTTACTGGTCATCTTTAAAAAAAAAAAGAAACATAATGTTCTTAATAAGCAACTGAGGATGGGTGTGCACATGCAGGGTCAAAACCACCCTGATGGTGATGTCAGTGAAACAGTAGAGGAAGGACCTCTGAACATTTTCTTCTCTATAAAAGCAACAAGAACAATGGCAAAAATTGTCAGAATCAACTTTTTTTTAGAACCCTGGATATTAACCAAAGGCTTGCAGCAATCCAGGGAGTGTCTATTTAAGAAAATTAGCTGTAGGAAGTTTTAACTTTGTGGAGTTTTAACTTTCCTTATTTCCTTTCCTGTTCACTTGCTGCAGAGTAGCCTTGAAAACCAACCTGCAATTACAGTGAAAAACACAGCCACCAGAGAGGGCAGAACAGGCTTGGAGCACTTTCCAAGTCCATTCTCACAGAACTGTTATTATTTGACAAGTCTGGTGTTTTCCTAGAAGACACCCTGTACAAGGTTGTCTTTATTTTACCTGAATCTGAGCTCCCCCAGTGTGAACAGCCTTTTCCTTGGGGGTGCTTGTCAAAAACAATCAGAGGCAATTTTTAAACTATGCTGCTTGAGGTGGCAGATAGCAGGTGGGACAAACAATAGGTTAACCAGAAAGCTTAAAAGGAAAATCTGGGAATGAGATATCCACAGTGGGCTTTGAAAAGCTCCTACACATTTCTGGGAATCTAAAAGAACATAGGCATGCCTAGGACTGGGTTCAGGGTTGTTTACATGCTCAGGAAAGGCTTGAGAATGCCCTATGCTTTCACCTCTGCTTAACCTTGAGGCTCTGCACAAAGCAAGAAGTAAAGACTAATGGAGAGTTGAAAACTGCCTGCCTGAATATTGCAGGTCTATCCCAAAACACGTACAGAGCCCCTCAGCAAAGACTGAGAGAATCACTGAACCCAGACATCTAAAGAAACCTCTGTTCAATCATTATCTGACCTTTAGGCTAACCTAGCATAAACTTCAGAGGCCACATACAACAGAGAATACAGATTTTACAGAATTAGTTTAGAAAAGTCACTAAACCAACAAATAACAATAATAAACAGCAAGAACGATAAACCCTAGGAAAGGGGAAGAATCTGATTTCCAGAGTTGTCGCATTATATCATTTAAAATGCCCAGTTTTCAACAATAATAACAAAAAATTATGAGACATGCAAAAAAACAAGTAAGTATGGGCCACACACAGGAAACAAAAGTCAATAGAAACTCTCCCTGAGGAATTCCAGACACTGAATTTATTAGATTAAGACTTTAAACCATTCATATAAAAATATGTACAAAGACATTTATTAAAATGTCCAAACAAAAGTATAAGAATGATTTTTCACCAAAAAATATCAATAGTGAAAAAAAAAATGATTAAAAAAAGAACCAAATAGAAATTCTGGAGTTGAGAAATACAATAGCTAAAATTCAATAGAGGGGCTCAATAGCAGATTTGAGCAGGCAGAAGAAAAAAAACCAACTAGAAGATAGGCTGATTGTAATTACCACATCTGAGGAATGGAAAGAAAAGAATAAATAAAAATGAACAGAGTTTCAGAGACCTGTGAACACCATCAGGCAGACCAGCATATGCGTAATTAGGAGTACCAGAAGGAATGGAGACAGGAAAGGGGGCAGGAAGAATATCTGAGAACTCACGTTCAAAAACTCCCCAAATCTGATAAAAAAAAAAACCCATTTATATATTCAAGAAGTATACATATTCTTCTAAAGTGCACATAGACTGTCCTCCAGGACATAACATATATTAGGCCATAAAACAAGACTCAGTACATTTAAAAAGGACTGAAATCATGCAAAGTATGTTCTTCAACCACAATGG
>NW_007752314.1:0-564 GCF_000696425.1 Galeopterus variegatus
ATTCTGAATGAAAAATTATAATTTAGCAAACTTTCCACTTGATGAGTGCCTAAACTGTGGTCAGTTACAGACGATAGCAGAGCTTTCACGGGAAATTTTTAAAAAGTGGGGTCAAGATCCTGAGGCATTTCTTCCAAGAATTGTAATAAGAAATGATATACGGCTTTACCAGTATCACCCTAGAGACAAAGCACAATCAAAATGGTGGCCACCAAGAGGTGGAAATGGTCCATCAAATCAAATGTGGAGAGGTCATGGAAATAGTTTTTTGGGATGCTCAAGGAATTTTGCTAGTTGACTTTCTCGAGGGCCAAAGAAGAATAACATCTTATTCTTATAAGAGTGTTTCGGGAAAGTTAGCCAAACCCTTAGTAGAAAAACGCCCAGGGAAGTTTTACCAGGGAGGCCTCCTCAACCACGGTAATGCTCCTGCTCATTCCTCTCATCAAGCAAAGGCAATTTTGTGAAATTCAGTGGGAGATCATCAGGCACCTTAAAGTCATGATTTGGCTCCTTCCGACTTCTTTTGTTTCCTAATCTTACAAAATCTTTAAAGGGAACCTA
>NW_007752314.1:1275-5252 GCF_000696425.1 Galeopterus variegatus
AATGGCTGGTAACATCACTTACAAAAGTGTCTAGAACTTGATGGAGCTTATGTTAAGAAATGTTTATATTTTGCATTTTTGTCTTTTAATTTCAGTTTTTCATGATCTTTTTGAATTTCTCTCATTTTTTTCCACATGAGTGTCAGGAATATATCTCACAAATCAACAAGTTATAGAGCTTGATTTGGGGAAGACGGAAAATTCTAACCACTGCTCCTCTCCCCAATTTTATTTTTTTTTTTCTCTCTTTCTTGTTCACTAATTTCTGATCTTCTATGGAATAGTTAATTCCATAACATAAGATATTGCCTTATTTTTAATATGCAACCACTAAGGAAAAATGACACTTTATGCTTTATGATTTCTTTACTGCTAAGTGTGAGTTATCTTTTAAAACCCTTCCATGGAGGAGATAAGGCAAATTCTCCCCCAGATTTTTGTAATTCTTCCAAATTCTTCTATTATAACCTCATAAATGGGGTGCAAAAATTTCAATCACACTACATATAGTGTCTCATCACTGCAAGATTAATATAGCCAATATTGGTCATTCTTCAAGTAACTTTAAGTTAAAATTGAAGAGACTTATTTGTTTTTGGTTTTTAAACCACTAGGAAATATGTTTTTTAATGATCTCAGAATGATAAAATTATTAGAGGCAGTCACTTAACCAGTCCCCAGAAGATAATGTCTTTGGTGTGCTCAACCTACATTTGGTAATGAGGTCTCTGAAGAGAAAAAAAGCAAAACATTAAATTAAAGTACTGTAGAATTATGTTGAAAAGAGTTGAGCTACTAGCTCCATCAGTTAGATATCACTAAGATACCTGCTTAACCAGTCTAAGTCTTAGTTTTTCAACTATAAAATGCAAATATTGGTCTAAATAATGCTGAACAATGGAACATTTCCCACTAGTATTAAGGAATATACCCCCCCCATATCCTTGCTATACCCAAATTAACCAACTAATCACTACAAAAGGCTCTAATATAGCTGTCTGTGCCTCCTGTTTCATGGTGCACAAAACCTCCATTTCCACATGCCTTCTGAGATTTTGAAGACTTGATAAGTCTCAGAACCAAACTAAACCTTGACTAACTTTCCCCAATCAACCCTATAAAATCTGTAGGCTACTTCTTTGCACACAATACCCCTTTGTTATGGAATGAATGTTTGTGATCCCCCTAAATTCATATGCTGAAGCCCTAATCCCTAATGTGATGGTATTAGGAGGTGAGGGTCATTGGGAAGTAATTAGGTTTAGAAGATGTCATATGGGTGGAGTCTCCATGCTAAGACTAGTGTCCTCATATAAAGAGAAAGAGACCTGAGCTTGCTCTCTTTGGGCCATGTGTGGATACAGCCAGAAGGTGGTTTTCTGCAAGCTAGAAAGAGGACTTTCACCATGAACAAAATCAACTGGAGTCTTGATCTTGTACTTGGCTAGCCTCAAGAACTGTGAGA
Organism: Galeopterus variegatus; assembly: GCF_000696425.1. Classification (NCBI taxonomy): domain Eukaryota; kingdom Metazoa; phylum Chordata; class Mammalia; order Dermoptera; family Cynocephalidae; genus Galeopterus; species Galeopterus variegatus. The sequence goes on from NW_007752314.1 coordinate 2,741, forward strand.
AATAGATGTCTGTTGTTTCCACTGAGTCTGTGGTATATTGTTATAGCCCTGAGCTGACTATGATAATCATCTTGCACTGTTCTCACATTAAAAAGTTTTTAATAAAGGCTTAAACTAATTGATTTTCATTTGATTTTGCTCCTTTTGCAGATCTAGTGCTTAGAAAAATATTGACTAGAATAGGACATGCTGAAGATCCTTTGTTATCTACTTTAACTGTGGGCCTCTGGGGCTGGAAAGCTCACTGAGTTTCCCTGTTTGGCATTCCGCCCTTTTTTGTTAGAGTGCTGCTCAAGCCTTTGTATAATCATCATCGTCATTATCATCCTTGGATGGGAACCCTCTATTTGTTTTTTCACTGCTAGAGCCTTTTAAGGTGAGGCAAGAGTGCAAGGATTTGCTTCATTTTTAGGGGGAGCTCACTTGTACTTTTCATTTCTCACACTGGAAGACAATAGTCAACTATGAGTTGAAAAGCTCACACTAAGCTGGTGTATTATTTGTATTGGTGCCCATTCGCCAAATCATTTGAATACTTAGAGGCATTTCACTGGGAACATTTATAATTAAAATAGCAATTTTAAAGAACTTTGGACATAAGTAAGTTTGTTCATTTGAGAGGTGCCTTAGAACAAAATTGTAGAACCTCTCATGAGAAAACTGCATAGTCAGATCTATCTAAAAGAAATTTCACTTAAGAGAAAGATTACTTAAGTAAGCTATAATAACTCTTCTGTGTGGTGAGTGAGTGTGTGTGTGTAGGTTTCAAAACGGGCCTTCTGCATCTAATCTTTTTTTCTTGCAAAGGAAAGATAATTAGCTTCTACAATGGTAATTCTATTTTTGTTTAAAGTCAGATCCATCGTGTGTGTGTGTGTGTGTGTGTGTGTGTGTGTGTGTGTCAGTGTATATTTTTTACTATTTTTATTCCTTATTCTTGGGTATTCTGAATATTAATTTTTCAAATTTTGTTTTTGTTATTATGGATGCAATCTAAGAATATCTAGTTCCAGTAAAATTTGATAGTTTCTTAAAGAATTAAATCAAAATTATTATGCTGCATTTTTAAAATTTGCTTAAAAATGCTGGTCTATGCTTAAAAAAGAAGAAACCTTTAGCTGGGGATGTAAATTAATAATAGCCTTATTTAGTAGTTATGAGATGAGAAAAACAGCTGTTGATCTCAACAAGAAGTATACTTCTAAGCTCAATTTAAAGAATCATTTTACTTTATGTACACCTGTAAATTGTATAAACAAAAGTTTTGTGTTCTATTCCTGATAAATATATGAATCTTTGGGTAATTTAAGATTATTAAATTATATAGATTTAAAGATTACTGTCTCCTACATTTTACATAAAATTAATGGCAACTCAATATTCTAATGTATGTGAGATTAAGATTAAACTTCTCATGATTCCATCTTTATAAAGTTTCTATGTTGATTTTGAGTCAAATGAGTTGTCATTGTTTTCATGATGATTTAAGATTTTGAATACAAAAAAAATATGTTTAAATTGACTTGTAATAATGTTTTTTTTAAAGGGTTAATCTCACAACTAAATTGTTTTTTTGGTTTTTTTGGGGTTTTTTTGCTGGTGGCTGGTATAGGGATCTGAACCCTTAACCTTGAGTTACAACCATCCCCCTCTAACCTACTGAGCTAACCAGCCAGCCCTTCATGACTAAATTCTTAAAATGTTACAAATACTTGTAATAAGGGCTTAATGTGTTAATTTAAATTATAATTTTCGTATTTTTAATTAATTTTAAGACATTAGACTAATTAAATTGAATTAATTAATAAAAATATCTTCGGGTATCTGAACACTTTCAAAGAAAGACAAAGTTAAAAACTTTAGCAATTAAACTTTGTTTTAATTTACCTTTTTCCAATACATTGTAGAGTGTTCAGATACCTTCTGAATATATGGTACATATTTATCACTCTTGCTATCTCAACATTTGTAAAGTTAGTATAAAATGTATGCTCAAAACATAAAGAATTAGGGAGTTTTTATAGTGAATTCCTCAATATAAAAATTACAGAAAATTATTAGTATATAAAATATTTGATATGGGTTAGCTATTTCTTAAAAACAATTATTAGAGTTTATTGATATGGAAAATGTAATATAAACATGCAATTTTTAAAATTTTGATAAAGTTACTTTTGTGTGTGTAGACCTAAATTTTAATTTATTTTATTTATTTATTTTTAATTGAAACATAATTGATTATACATATTTATAGGGTACAGAGTTGACTATCAGCATTTGTGACTATCATTTGTGATGAACGAATCAATATTATTAGCACATCCATTATTACAAATTGTAACTATTCTTTCTGTCCCTTACCCAGTTACTCCCTAGCCCCCTGCCCCCTTTTCCATCTCCATTAACCATGGTTCTATTCTCTCCTTCTGAAAATTCAATGTATCACTATGGTCTTTCTTTCTTTTTCTCTCTCCTTCCTTCCTTCCTTCCTTCCTTCCTTCCTTCCTTCCTT
>NW_007752314.1:8545-8887 GCF_000696425.1 Galeopterus variegatus
TGTTTGAGAAACTTCCACACTGTTTTCCATAATGGCTGCACTAATTTAAAGCCCCAGCAACAGTGTAGGAGCATTCCCCTTTCTGTGCACCCTTGCCAGCATTTGTTACTCTCTCTCTTTTTGATAATAGGCAGTCTAACTGGGGTGAGATTCTAACTCAGTGGGGTTTTGGCTTTCATCTCTCTGATGACTAGTGATAGTGAACATTTTTTCATGTGTCTATTGACCATTTGTATATCGTACTTTGAGAAATGCTTATTTAGCTCCATTGCCCTTTTTTAATAACATGTTTTTTTACTGTTAAGTTGTTTGGGTTCCTTATATATTCTGGATATTAATCCT
>NW_007752315.1:0-207 GCF_000696425.1 Galeopterus variegatus
TGCAGGGGGGACCTTGTTAAAACACAGATTCCGGAAGTAGAAACGGTTTGCCCAAGTGCGGGCTTTAGGCCCTCCTGCGGGTCGGCAGAAAATCAGGCCCTGACTCCTCAGGAGTGAGAAAATCATGTGAAGGAGGAGGAAGTTACAGGATTTGGTGTCCGCATTTCTGGGGACACATTTGATCAGAGACAGATTTCTGAATAATTT
>NW_007752315.1:5790-6398 GCF_000696425.1 Galeopterus variegatus
GGTTCAGGTGATACTGACGGCGACCCCCGCCGCCACGGTTCCCGCAGCGGGACACGCGTGGAGACAGGCCCTGCCGGCCTGGGCTGCACACCTGCGTCCCCGCGGGGCTAGGTCAGCTCAAGGGCTCTCCTAGGTATCAGGTTTTAGCACCTTCAGACCGTTTTCACACCCAGTTCCTCATCTGACTCTCACCTTGCTGTGACAGAAAAGGAAACTGAGGCCTAGGGGATTAGACAGCTTCGGGGAGGTCAGAGATCAGCTAGTGCCCCCAATCACATCGTCTTCAACTTTAGTTGCATCAAAAACACCGCGGGAGGGCAGGGACAGGCCGGTTACTCAGTGGTTAGAGCGCCAAGGTTGGGGTTCAGACACACCTCCAAGGGAAAAAAACAAACAAACGCTGCAGGGGGGACCTTGTTAAAACACAGATTCCGGAAGTAGAAACGGTTTGCCCAAGTGCGGCCTTTAGGCCCTCCTGCGGGTCGGCAGAAAATCAGGCCCTGACTCCTCAGGAGTGAGAAAATCATGTGAAGGAGGAGGAAGTTATAGGATTTGGTGTCCGCATTTCTGGGGACACATTTGATCAGAGACAGATTTCTGAATAATTT
>NW_007752315.1:7213-8887 GCF_000696425.1 Galeopterus variegatus
TGCAGGGGGGACCTTGTTAAAACACAGATTCCGGAAGTAGAAACGGTTTGCCCAAGTGCGGCCTTTAGGCCCTCCTGCGGGTCGGCAGAAAATCAGGCCCTGACTCCTCAGGAGTGAGAAAATCATGTGAAGGAGGAGGAAGTTATAGGATTTGGTGTCCGCATTTCTGGGGACACATTTGATCAGAGACAGATTTCTGAATAATTTAGAGCAGCTCCAGAAGACACACAAAGACAGAGCAGCCCAGTTGCCATCCATTTTCCAAAAACAGAAGAAAATGATCCAGCCCCAGAACATAACAGCCAATTTGTGGAGACTCTTCATTGGCCTAAGATTTTGAGCATCCAAAGCCCAGTGACTGCAACTGGTTGAATATTTACTATATAAGATTCCATCAGTTCATAGTGATACTTGAAAAAAATAAATGATTTGTCTCAATTGGAGGTTGGGAGAGTACAATTTAATCTGAAAATTGATAAAGGAACATAAACATATATTCCGTTTTGGTTGGAGAGGATTGGCTGTGACTTTTAAAAATATATTCTATCTCTGTAATTTTGTTATCGCAAGAATGTTATGTGAATGAATCATACATTGTGTAACCTTTTGAAATTTAAGTAGATTAATGGTTGCTAGGGGTTTGGAGTGGGGATAGGAGGTATATGGCTGTGGCTATAAAAGGGTATCTAGATGGAACTGTTCCGTATCTTGATTAAGACGAAGGCACATGAATTTACACGATAAAATTGCATAAGGTTAAGTAAACACACACACACAAAGGAGTGCATGTAATCTGGTAAATCTGAATAAGAGATCAGTGTCAATTTCCTGGTTGTGATACTGTTTCATAGTTATGCACGATGTTACCATTAGGAGAAACCAGGTGAGTAGTATTTATGCTCTCCCTGTATTACTTCTTACAACTGTATATGATAATTATCTTAAAAATTAAAAAATATATAATACAAAATAAATACAGAAAATGTAAACAAAAATCTAAGCATTATTGATAAGTCAAGACTCCTTGGCCAATACACTCGTATATGACCTTTCCTCCAGAAAGAACCAGGGTTATCAGTTTAATCTACATCTTATTTTCAGTGTAAACATAGTCTTTTGTTATTTTTGTTGCTATTTGAAAAGGAATCATATTAATATTTATTGTACCTGTTTTTTCCCTTTAAAGTGTCTTTGCATTCTTTATGTTAGTGCATGCCAACTTACCTCCTTTCTGACCTGCTGTACTGTCCTCTAAACGATGTGTGTCCCATAATTTAACTCTTCCCCTACTGATGAACATTCAGGTAATTTTTTTTTTATTACAAACAGTGCAACAGAGCACATCCTTGTTAATAATGCCTTTTTGTGAAGTTGTTTCTGAAGTCAATTGCTGAGTGTACTTATTTCAAATTTTATCTTTTATTTGTTTCATTTCAAATTTTAATGGATATTTCTAATTGCTGTCTGGAGTGACTATTCCAGTTTATAGGCCTTGTAATGTTTAAAAGTGTTAGCTCTGGACCACCTGCTAGCTGTGACCTAGAACATATCTCTTAGCTGTTCTACACCTGAGTTTTCTCATCTGTAAAATGGAATGGTGAGGGCCGGCCCAGTGGCGCACTGGAGAGTGCACCGCTTGAGAGTGCGGCGGCGCTCCCGCCGAGGGTTCGGATC
>NW_007752316.1:0-200 GCF_000696425.1 Galeopterus variegatus
TTTTCTATTTGCATTAGTTTGTACTATTGTGTTGTGTTTTTCCTGAATATTTTCTATGCACAGTTGGTTGAGTCTGCAGATGTGGAACCCATGGACAGAGAGGCTGTCTGTATGCTCGTGCTGGAGGTCATCTTGGACATCTCACTCAGCACTCTTCGCAGGTGAAGGAAAGGAAGGCCCACAGAAGCGACCGCGATGGC
>NW_007752316.1:5933-6313 GCF_000696425.1 Galeopterus variegatus
TAACATTTACTTTAAGAAAAGAACTAGAATCATTGTTTAGCACATTACAAGTGAAACTGTCAGTTGAAGTAAATGAAAACATGGAAACGTAACCTGAAGATAGTTTCATTGCCACTTCAGACTTTCCTATAATTGTGCTATATTCAGTTTAGCCTTAGACTTTTGGGGAAACAAAGAAATAGAAAAATAAATCTATACATTTTTTGACTTCCAGTTTTTGCTCTGTCACGTAAGAAGCTTGTATCTCTTGTATTTTTTGCTTTATCTGGGAGTTAGAAAGAAAATTTAAAATATTCTATTTTCTTTTCCCATATATCTGAAGTTTGAGTATCCCAAACCTTTTGTAAAAGGAAGTTGGTCCATTTCCCTGCATTGATTAA
>NW_007752316.1:8528-8886 GCF_000696425.1 Galeopterus variegatus
TTTTATTTCTTATATTTCTTTGTAAAAAATATACAAAAAGTTATCAGCTTTATTTTAGGTTGTATATATATTTATCATATCAACTTATCAATTTCTGTAAAAAGTCTGCTGGGATTTTGATAGGGATTGTGTTGAATCTCTGTGTCAGTTTGGAGAGAACTGACATCTTTACAATATTGAGTCTTCTTATCTCTAAAAATGTAATATCTTTTAATTTATTTAGATCTTCATTAACTTCTCTCAGTAAAGTTTTGTACTTTTCAGTATCAAATATTTTACTTCTTTTAAATTCATTCCTGAGTATATTATTCTTTTTGATGCTATTGTAAATTGAATTGTTTTTTAAATTTTATTTTTG
>NW_007752317.1:0-394 GCF_000696425.1 Galeopterus variegatus
TGTGGGCACACCTGAAAGAGCTCTGCCAGCATTTTCCCAGCAAACTGAGAGCCCTGGTACCGTAGTACTTGTTTTTTTGTTTGTTTGTTTTTTACAAAGCACTAAATTGTTAAAAATTAATGCCTGATAATGCGGTAATAAGAGAGATGATGCATCTACTCTCATCTGATCCTTTCATTTGCAGATGAAGTCCAGAAGGATTTTGTGGCTTTACCAAGATCATTTGACAGAGCTGGGAACAGGATCCAGATGTCCTCACCCCCAGTACGATGTCCTCTCCACTGACCACCGTGCCTAACAAAGGTGGCAATTTTTCATAGCTCTCATTTCCACTCTCCAGCTATTAAAAGAAAAGTAATAAAAGAACACTGTTCTAGGCAGGAGATTTGAATTC
>NW_007752317.1:5263-6162 GCF_000696425.1 Galeopterus variegatus
GAGACCTGAAAATATCCAACTACCCTTAGATCTGGCAGTACTTTGTCAATTTTGAATATTAATGAAAACCTCCAAGTTTCCATGTGTAAACCTGGGTAAAGGATTAAGACTGAGAGATGTCATAGCTCTTCTGTTTTTCTCTAAACATACCATCCTCAAGTACAAGTAGCAGCCAAATGCAGAAGTTCTGCTCAAAGACTCTAATCCCCTGAAAGTTCCATCAAGGTTTGGCATATTAAACAATTGCCTGAGTTATCTCTACGATGTAGTTTGAGAAACCTGATGGCCTGTCTCATAAATGTCTAATATTACACAGAATCTCAGATTTCTAGAACTAGAAGAAAATTTAGAAATTATCCATTGAGAGCCCCCATTTTAGAGAGAAGAAAACAATTCCCAAGATACTAAATGATTTTCCCAAGGAGACCTGCTTGTTCAGGACTGGGGTTCAAATCTTCTGAATCTCTGATTCTCAATTCAGTGTCTTTCACTACAACATCGACTACAGTGAAATTAGTTTTGCAGAGTTCCAGATATTCATTTTAGCATTCTCATGTCACTTGCCATGCTCGACTATATAGATCCCTAATGTAAATGGAATAAAATGAAATCTATATCCTTTCCTGCTTGCCTTCTCATTGGGAAAGAGTCTCAGAATCCTGATAGGCTCAGAGCCAATGCATTTGATTTCTATGGCCAGAGTCACACTCCAGTGAGTTTAATGAGTGCAAGCCGAGGTTAAAAAGCACTTGTGTCTCCATGACATTGGCCACATCACTCAGAGCCCACCCATTGCACCACGCTGATAACTAAAGCAACGATTTAGCAGTATGTCCTGTGTGGGCACACCTGAAAGAGCTCTGCCAGCATTTTCCCAGCAAACTGAGAGCCCTGGTACC
>NW_007752317.1:8080-8886 GCF_000696425.1 Galeopterus variegatus
ACAGCAGCAGGCAACATGGTGAGATGTTTAGAACAAGTACGCTGTGGTCAGATGACCTCTGTTTAAATCCTGGATCTACCAGTCACTAAACTGCGTGATAATCTTTTCAAGGCATGTGAATTATTTTAATCTTATCAATAACGGTCTTTTTTTTTCTCTTTTTTAAGAAAAATGGACTTGAAGAAGTTTTAAGATCCCTTTCAGATACAATGTCATATATAAAAATATGACACTGTGCAGTTGGAGAAAATAAATAGAAATTCCTAAGCTGTCCTTTTATTTAGGCAAAATGTTACCTTGTAGAGAATCCTAGGACAAACGAATTTAAAGAGCAAACTGTAATATTAATTTTATAATTACTTGAGACCGGTTAAAAATAATTTGTCTTCCAGTGGATTAAACATTTTCTCTGAAATGGTGTTTATATCATTAATTTATTTTGCAAACCATTCTTCCCAAATCAAAAAAGATTCAAGTTTGGGCTAGTGCATATCTTAGTTATTTAAATTCTAAATTAGTGGTGTTACATTGGTGAGATATTAAATTATCCTGAAGACTGACTAATATAAATTTAATAGACTGTCTCTGTCCTACTGGTGGTGAGGAATGTGCTTTATTCAGCCCCTTGGTGGGTGGAGCTGAAGGGCATTCACTTGAGGGATAAGCGGAGATGTGTTAACCCACTATCTACTATGCAGAAAAAGTCTTTTCAGCCCCCTTGGCTTAACAATGAAAAATTTCTGAGAGCTATTACCTGGATTCAGTTTCACAACTAAATGCCATGAATTAGTTTAATCTGCAATGAA
>NW_007752318.1:0-8885 GCF_000696425.1 Galeopterus variegatus
TCCTTTCCCACCCCAATAAACCATTCCAAGATGTGGTGTCTGGGGACATCCCACACAGTCATGAGCCCAGCTACATTTTCCTGTGAAACCATAACCATCTCAGCAATGGGCCACTTTGTGCTCTGCTTGCCCCTCCCCCACCTCAATGTGCTCCTCCCTGCTGTATTGACCAGACCTTTCTGACACTGACTTCTGGAGCATCCTAACCCAGGACAGACTGCCCCTCCCAGAGCTTGTCAATTCCCACAGATAGCAAATGACTCTTCTGCAGGTGGTTATATTCACACCAACCAATCCAGAGCCCATATCCTGCCTCCCCCTGCCCTTCTATTGGGCTCTTACACTCAGGGCTGCTAGTCACCTGCCCTAATCACCCTAGGGCCAGGTATCAGACAACTAGGGACAGCCCCTACACCCCAGAGCCTGCTGAAATTGTTCAAACTAGCCAAGCCTAAACTGTTTTCCCAGCCAACCTGTTTCTTCCCACAGACACCACGACATAGGCCATTGCCCCCACTTTTACCCCATGCCCATCTCCTACTCCCTCTACTTCCTGACCAACCCTGGTGCTGTCCTGTGTAGCCCTAAACTGCATGGCATGTGTCCTTTTCTTGGAAACTGTGAGTAACCATCTTTCAATGGTAGTCATCTCCTGTTCTATTGGCCTCATCATATCTGAATAATAATAAAACCTACATTTTAAAGCACCTACCTCTTGCTATCCTGGTATTTTACCCCCCCAGTAAACATTAGCATACAAGCTACGCTTCAGGCTCCATTTTTCTAGGAAGCCTGAGCTAAGTTATTACACAAAGAGATAGCTTCCTTCTGGCCTGAGTGCCAGGCAATGTACTCAGACCATCATTTATTTTATTTCATTTGAAGTAATCAGAAGTAATTTATACTAACATGAGAAAGTTGGAGAGCACTCTTACTTGAAGATAAAGTGAAGGTTCCTTAGAAAGTCTTTAAACTTATATTTATTTTTCTCATCCAAGAAACTTGATGGTATTATAAAGAAAAGCTTAATGAATAAGATGTTGCCTTTACCTCTCTATTTAGAGGGGCATAAAGCTTAGAAGAAATAAAAGTGAAAAAAATCCTACTGAAATAATATCAGAAAGCACACTGTACTCTTCCATTACTTCTATTTCAAGTCCAACTTTTAGAAAAAGAAATCACTAGTTTGAGTACCCAAATATGAGAGTACTTCAAAAAGTTCATGAGAAAAGAGAATTAAAAGATAAAACCAAAAAAATAAGTAATTCATAAATTAAAAAAATGTTTCATAAGTGTAGTTGCATATCACCTTGCTCCAGAAAGGTAAAGCAATGTAAAACTCGTGTTTTCTTCTATCCCTGACAACATTTGTTTCCTATTGTTTATTCAATAGAAGTTCACTAGTAAATTAGAAGCTGCTTGTATTTAATGTTACCTTAATTGCTAATGAAGATATGCACTTCCTGACCAACCCTGGTGCTGTCCTGTGTAGCCCTAAACTGCATGGCATGTGTCCTCTTCTTGGAAACTGTGAGTAACCATCTTTCAATGGCAGTCATCTCCTGTTCTATTGGCCTCATCATATCTGAATAATAATAAAACCTACATTTTAAAGCACCTACCTCGGGAGGGAGGTTTCGGTGATGGGACATAATAATCAACTACATTGTATATTGACAAAATAAAAATAATAAAAAAAAAAATTCTCATGGGAACATCAGAAAAAATAAATAAATAAATAAATAAAGCACCTACCTCTTGCTATCCTGGTATTTTACCCCCCAGTAAACATTAGCATACAAGCTACGCTTCAGGCTCCATTTTTCTAGGAAGCCTGAGCTAAGTTATTACATGAAGAGATAGCTTCCTTCTGGCCTGAGTGCCAGGCAATGTACTCAGACCATCATTTATTTTATTTCATTTGAAGTAATCAGAAATAATTTATACTAACATGAGAAAGTTGGAGAGCACTCTTACTTGAAGATAAAGTGAAGGTTCCTTAGAAAGTCTTTAAACTTATATTTATTTTTCTCATCCAAGAAACTTGATGGTATTATAAAGAAAAGCTTAATGAATAAGATGTTGCCTTTACCTCTCTATTTAGAGGGGCATAAAGCTTAGAAGAAATAAAAGTGAAAAAAATCCTACTGAAATAATATCAGAAAGCACACTGTACTCTTCCATTACTTCTATTTCAAGTCCAACTTTTAGAAAAAGAAATCACTAGTTTGAGTACCCAAATATGAGAGTACTTCAAAAAGTTCATGAGAAAAGAGAATTAAAAGATAAAACCAAAAAAATAGTGCCTTGTAAAGTGGAAGAATAATGAACAACAAGTTATTAACAGAGCAACGTCTAGGTGGGGCTACAGCTTGGATTTTCTTGATCCTCTCTTGCTTTTAGAATTGGAAAATTCATGTGGTGACAGGCATTCTGAAATCTCTCATGCCAGAAGCAGGTGGCACATTCTTGTCCATAACAGGAGCTCAGTAAACACTGGCGTGCTAGTGGTTTCCTCATTACTTGATGTTCTTTCCAGTCTCTGAACCTTTGTGCATTCTACTTCTGTAGCTGAAATCCCATTTTTTCCCTCTGGCAAACTCATAGTTATCCAGCAAATCAGTTCAAGGATGGTTTCCTCTGCAAACGTCTTCTGACTTCCCTAGGTAGGCTCAGGTTTCATGGACAATCTGAGATGAACACACAACCTCCTTGTAAAACCACTGACTCATACACATACCTCCATGTTAGACCTACCACACTGAAGAGAAATTGTCTGTTCCCTGTTTCTTTACCAAATAGTAAGTTCCTTGAGGGCAGGAATTGCCTTCCTGCCTGACTACCATTAACAAATATTGACTATGCCCATGGAGGGGTCAGGCGCTGTGCTAGGCACTGGCGATACAGTAGAAAACAAGCTAGACAGGGCTTCTGCCCTCATGGAACCCCTGGTTTAATGAAATTTTATTTGACAGAGCAGCCTGAGGTTCTGGCTCAAAACCTTCTTAATGCATGTGTGAGGAAGGAAGAAAGATGGAAGAAAAGTAGGTAGAGGGAAAAAGGGAAGGAGGAAGACGTTGGAAGAATGGTCATCTGGTAAACCATCCTGACTTTCTCAGATGGAAGAAGTAGGACATTGGTGGGAGTTATAGGGACACAGGATATCCCTGCCATTTATAAGAGATCCAGAAAGAAGAAGCTGAAGAGTGTCCCATCAGAGATACTGTAAATGCCAGAAGATTGCTTAGCCCAGCCTAAGCAATGTTCCCTTTCTTCCAGAACCCTGTACATAGTAGGGAAGAAGGAAAAGAACAGATAGCCTACCTAAAACGAGCCCGCTGTTGTGGAATTGCCCAGGGATGACTGGAACAACTCAGCTCGAGCAGGGTGAGTGAAGGTGGTTCTCTGCTGCGGATCCAAGGCTGCTGATATGTGATCAGTCATTGTCATCATTGTCCTTTATCACAGGTCACTCTTGCACTCGAAGAACTGTGTTAGAGAGATGTCTTCTGGTGAGGCTGTGCCATTGCAGCAGGATCATGTGAGATGGTGTCATGGAGTTAGCAAATGCCCACCTTGGTTACTCAGCTACTTTGGAAGGGTGAACAGACAGATGGATGAAGAAGCCCACCCTGACACTCCAGATGAAAATGGCCCCCTTCTCCATTGAGTTCCCTTTACCGCACTTTACTTGTAACCTGTGTTGTGTTTTTTAATGTAAAAAAAAATTCTAGTTCTAATAATTGAAAAGTGTAGAATAATTTTTGCTATTATTATTTTTTCTTAGAATTCACACAAAATAAAAAACCTCATAGTAATTCTCAGGACATCTCTGAAAAGAAGGACAAGCCTATACAAACAACCCCCAAATTACATCTGCCTACAGGAAGGCAAAGAACTTGACCCTACCTACCCCCCACCTCCCAACTGAAAACCTCAAGCTTCTCAGGGAAAGACCTGATAGTTATCAGAACAGACTGGAGACAGATATGCAGGAGAAATTAGGAGCCCATGAAAACTCAGGGTGATTTGGACGGTATAGGCAGAAAGAATAGAAGTGAGTGCACCAGGGCTGACTTTGATGAAGACACCGATGATAAAAATTACATTTGCAGATGACATAGAGCTTGAAGAGTATCAAGCAATTCAACTGACAAAACTGGCCTCAAAAAGATGAGGTAGCCTGGGATACAATCAAGATCCAACAGAGTACTGGATAAAGGAGAGAGAGAAGATTCAACTCAAGCAAAGCCGTGAGAGGATGAGCCCAGGCAGCTGGGATAGGGTTCAGGCCAGAGCACAGACCACTTCAAAGCCCAGGTTGGGTGCACAGTAAATCTTTAGACATTGCATGTCTAGTACCAGGATAGAGCCCTTCGTAGATCTGCTCACAGCTCTGCAAGGTCTCCTGCTTCCTGACTATTACCTGAACTTGGGAGCCTCAGTGACCTTACTGCATTATGAACTTGGCAGTGCACAATGATAGTCATTGTCATTTACATAACTTCATTTAATCCCCTCTGCAACTTTGTGAAGAAATTATTTTAATCTAAATTTTCATATTAGAAAGCCAAGCCCAAAAATATTTAAATGAATTGGTCAAAGTCATACAATTTGGAGTTGATGAAAAACACCACTCGTGAGTCATGGGCCAAATTAAACAGTATAAATTCAATTGGGACAAATGTAAGACTTTCACTTGGAGTCCCAAAATATAATTGTAAAGCCTACAGGGAGATACAATTTAACGGAAGTACGTGGGGAACGCAACTCTGGGTTTTAGTTTACTTCATGATCAATCAGCAGGGAGGACAATTCAACCCACACAGGTATTCCCGTGATCTCAGGCTGCGTTGATAGATTTTCTCCCTGTTGTCATGGTGGATGTCATGACTGACTACCCTGAAATCACGGGTGTCTCACAACTACAACAGTTGACTAAAAGAGTCAAAATTAAAAGAGATTGTCCAAGGTCAACATCAGGAGCTTGCTGCCTCTGAAGCCGAACCCCCTCCAGCGCCCTGGGTCCCAGGCTGTGGGAGACATGAGGCAGGCGCCAGAGTGTTAAACAGGCCGCCATCCAGATGCACATCTGTTGTTCAGGACACCCTGAGTTGCTGGTTCTCTTCTACAGTTAGATTTATATCACCAGGTCGGCTTGTCCTGATTCCAGTTCAGTCAGAGCAGCGATCCTGTCTCATGCTTTGCCCATCTGAACTTCAGCACGCACGACGCACAGCTCTGCTACAGCGGGGATTGTGTCCCCCAAAATTCATGTTAGGAATCCTAACCCCAAGTACCTCAGGATGTAACTGTATTTGGTGATAGGGTCTTTAAAGAGGTAATTAAGTTTAATGAGGTCATATGGGTGGGCTGTAATCCAATATGACTAGTGTTCTTGTAAGAAGAGGAAATTTAAACCCAGAGACACACACTGAGAAAAGGCCATGCGAGGACACAGGGAGAAGATGGTCACCTCCAAATCCAGGAGAGATGCCTCAGAGGAAACCAAACCAGCCGACACCTTGAACTTAGGATCGTATGCTCCAGAATGGCAAGAAAATAATTTTCTGTTATTTAAGCCAGCCAGTCTGTGGTATTTTGCTGTGGTAGCCCTAGGAAACTAATACAGGCTCCAACGCTACAGGACATGCTTAGTCATCTCACATAAGTAGTTCTGCTATTATCAACTTCATGGAAATTCCTCAGTATTGAATTTTTATTAATGACTTCACTTGAAATCTCCACTACTTCTTGCCAAGGGCTGTACCAGGAATCAGATACGACCAATTCCCAACAGAAATACAGTTTCTAGAAAATGGAAAGAGGGACTGTGCTCTTCTCTGGTCTGCTCAGATCCCCCTTGTATGGTGACACTTTTTTCTTGGGCTCCAGAATTTAAGTTGATGTGTTTATTCTTCTTTCCCAGTAAACTGTGAGCAACTTCAGTACCGGTGTTCTCTCAGCTCTCGCAGTGTGTGCTATGCCGCACGCATGCACATGCACACATGCACACCATACAGAGTTCTTGTTCAGTAAACACTGGCAGAGTGTCCACCAAGCAAGTTACTGAGAATAATTCATTTTCCCAGGATCATATTCCTTGTGGAGAGAAAAACCAAAGGACAGGACCCACAAATCCACTTGTAATCTGGACTTTGGACAGGAAGCAAGCTTCCTCGTTATAACTTAATCAGTTGGTGTCTATTTGTCTATCACTATGGTTTGCTTAGTATGCATCAATCCCCCTAGGAATGCATGAGCTTAAGAATGCAGCTGACCTGAAATAAAACTTAGCTGTGCAGTGGCCTCTGCTCAGGCGCTCACTCCCCACCAGGGCTCACCAAACCAGCCTCTCCCTTTTCTATCTTTTTTGTTGCCATAATTCACATGATCGTCTTGGGCTGGACACTGAAGGCAGCGATTTCCTCCTGCCCAGTTCAGAGCTCCAGTGTGCAGTCCGTCCCAGCTCAAATCCCTCAAAGGTTCTCTGTGACTCTAACAATGGCTTTCAAAAGAATGTCTGGGAAAACAAAACATGTTTCACACCACTACTCCCATTTTCTTTTTCGTCGTTTATCTTGCAATTGGCAACAGTGTTAAGGGAAGATGTGCCATTTAAAGTCTATGGATATAAAGAAAGTTAAAAAAAAAAACAAAACAGTCCTGTCTGGTACAGTCCATGTCCTCAGGATGTCTCACAAGCATGACCTGAGTCCCACCTTCTGTCTCTCAGCCTCCTCAGCCCCATTTTCCCATGAGTTCCACAGCCCTAGATATTCCTAGACTGTCGTGTCCTCCATACCATTGCAAGCTGTCTCTTCTGCCTGGAACTCCCTTTCTCCCCTCTCTCCTGAGCCAACCCTGCTTATTTTTCAAGGCAAAGACCTCATCACCTAAGAGAAGTTTTCCTAGTTTTCCTGCCAGCATTTTGATTGTGCCCCTGTGATAGAATTTGGGTTGACCTTCATTTCTGAGTGTTTCCCCTCTTAGGGACAGAGATGGTGGCTCCTGTAAACCTACACCCTAGCATGGCATCAGGCACAGGGTGGGTGCTCAATGGATGTTTGGTGCATGAAAGAATGAGAGCCGAAGCTAACATGAGACACATGGGAGCAGGAGCCTCCACCTTGCTCTCCTTGAATCGTGCAGGTACACTTGCCTCTTAAATCTTCTGAGGCTCTGGTGTGGGGGGAGGCCCCTGACCCATCTTTCTCCTTCCAGGTGTGAAGGGCCCATAGCAAAGTCTCTTTCCTGAGACCTCTGCCTACTTCACTTATGTTAACTCAACTCACTTCCCTGGGCTTGCTCCTCTCATTGGGTCTTTGTGCTTGGTATTTGTTCACCAAGCTTATCAACAACATCAAGAATTTAATTGAGATGTATGGACTAAAAAGAAATTTACGGAATAGGCAAACGTGTATGTTGGGGCCAGAGGTGGAGCCATCAGTCATACCTGAAAACCTGTCAACAAGGTGAAATAACCAGATGTCTTATTTTAACAAGTTGTAATTCTCTTCGCACAAAAAAAAAAAAAAAATGCTCCATCCAGAGATATGTTCTTCTTCCAACAAATGTCCCCTCCACAACTTCCACATAACAAAATGTACTCGGTGCCCTCTAACTCTCTCTGCTTAGAGCTGACTTGAATCCATCCCATGGGACTTGGGAAAATGGAAAGAGGAAGAGGAAAGCAGAGTTTCTGCTGGAATCAAGGATGACAAAATGTGATGTAGAAAGCACAATTTACCCTATGGAAATGGGATAAATCATAGCCATATACTTCATGTGCTCAGTGGGTTGACACCTGGTCTGTTCTTCAGCTCTTATTCCCACAGATTTCACTTTTGGGGCTCCTTTCAATGTGAACAGCTTCTAAAGGTTGCAGTAAAACATAGTGGATAAGGAGATATGGTTTAGAATCAGAATTGACCTTGGGCAAGTGACTTAAACACTGTGAACTTCATTTTCTCATCTGCTAATTTTTCCTAGTAATATTTATCTCTTAGAATTGTCATGGAACTCAAAAAGGATAATTCAGGAAAAACACTAAGCAAAGTAGCTAGTATGTAGTAAGCACATTATTATTACAATATAAAAGTATAAAATATGGAATATCCAATGAAAAATAGTTTACAATAGGAGGAAAATCAACAGTACCATATTATGATCGAATTATGTCTAGTAAAGTAAAAAAATGGACTTTGTGGATCAAAAGTAGAAAATGCAGGATTCTGCAGACATACAGACCTGAATTTGAGTCCCAGACACTCTACATTTTAGTTTTGCAAACTTCTCTTCATCTTTATAATCAATCTTTAAAATGGGTTTAATGAAATCCTCCTCATGGGGTTCATGTAAGAATTCAAGGAATAACACACAGAAAGTTCCAGGCTTATAGCCTGGTACATTTTAAGTCAAAGGCTTAAAATGTCATGATTATTAACATGTCATATTATTAATGTCATATTAATGTCATATTATTAACACCAATCCTTTTTGGTTTCTGCTAAAGGTGCAGGAAGAGGAAGCCTAAGTTTGCACTAGAAGAGGGATCCTGAGTTTGAGTCCTGGTTCTTTTACCAATAGGGGTTGGATATTTCATCTTTAGAGGTCCCAGTTTTTTCGTCTGAAAAATGAAGTCAACTGTATTATTTCATTTTTCGTTGCATCACCACTCCCAAATTTAGAGGCTTAAAACAATGGTTATTTATTTAGTATATGTTCTGTGGGCCACCAATTTAGGCAGGGCTGAGCTGGGTGGTTCTTCTGGTCTGAGCTGGCTTCCTTCACGTGTCTGTGGTTAGCTGCAGGCTGGGCAGGCAGCTCTCCCCTATTGGCTATCACATATCTTCTCTCCTCTCCCTCTCTCCTCTCTTTGTCTC
>NW_007752319.1:0-201 GCF_000696425.1 Galeopterus variegatus
ACTCACTGAAATGCTTCTGAGATTTTCCTAGGGTGTGTCCTTCTTTGCTACAACAAGCTAAGTAAACCAAACTTTCTTTGAGTACAGGGAGGTTCCTTGTGATCTTTAATTAGGAGGCTTTAATGTGTAAAGAACATCAGTGAGGACAAATTGTTGATAATACTAATAATACTAAATGATTGGCTGACTGAAGACAGAAGA
>NW_007752319.1:5835-6164 GCF_000696425.1 Galeopterus variegatus
AAAAAAAAAACCACATTACTTCTGAATCAGACTTCATCTGTCATTTATTTAAGGCGTATTTATTGAACACCTTCTCTGTGTCCTGCTCTTTAGCAGGCTGTGGTGATAGAACAGAAAACAAGACAAACAAACTCTGTTCTCCAAGAGCTCACATTCTAGTGATGGACTACAACAATAAAGAAATAAGCACATAACAATACGTCACAATTATCAGTGCCTGATAGAAAAATAAAATGAAATTCAGAGATATGAGGTGGCTAGAGGGGATGCTAATATCAAAGATGGCCAGGGAAAGTCTTTCTGAAAGATAGACTGGGGTGTGCACGTTT
>NW_007752319.1:8382-8885 GCF_000696425.1 Galeopterus variegatus
ACCTTCTGCCTATTAAATTGGATATAATTAAAGGACTCATCCCATTACCATTATATCCAACGGGGCATAGGCAGGACATCTGTTCATTGGTACGAGCTTTGGATTCTAAAAGTGTATTTTTAAAAAACAACTAAAAAATGGCAAAATATACATAAAGATTTATTGGGGATTTAATTGTTTAATTAAGGACTTTAATTGCAGCTTTTTATTGTTGACTTTCATACGTAAAAGGAAGCATTTGGAAACAATATGAAAGTCTAATACTAGAAGATTTACTACATNGAAAAATATTCATAATACATTGCTAAGTAATAGAAAGCATATTACAAAATAGTAAACATAATGTGATCGCATACTTGGTGTACACAGATTATGGAATTGGTGTAAAGGTATACACACACTAGCAATAGCTTGAGTAGTTTTTATTTTATTTTCTAAATTTTTCTATGAATGCAAATTCTGTTGATAGAAAAAACAGTAATAAAATTTATACGGTTTTTTTT
>NW_007752320.1:0-436 GCF_000696425.1 Galeopterus variegatus
ATGATTTTTTGTATATGTGATAAATGGGCTAGAATTATGATTAGAAATGTGTGAAGGCTATTGATGGTACTAAATTGAGAAACACAAAAACACAAGTGAGTTTCAAAAATCAATCCAAATAAATCACACAAAATTAAAAAGGAATAATACACCTTTCAACAAAATTTTGAAACTGAAAAAAATTAAAGGCCTGTTTTGGAGAATACAAAAGAAAGGATGATACTGAAGAGAATGTTAAATAGTACTAATTACTAGCTATACAGTTACCTAAATTAAAAATAAGGCATTGAAAGGAACAAGACCTGCTTTAACCCATGCAGATAGAAAATAAAAGAAAATCATTTTCTTATGCATTCCTTAAGATTTGAAAATCAACATAGCCCTATTTATATGACTTTCTATGAAGGAAACATTGAAAATCAGATGGGACAATTTT
>NW_007752320.1:5098-6125 GCF_000696425.1 Galeopterus variegatus
AGAAAGCAGGAAATATTAATGACTAGGCCAGCGTCAGTTTTATTATATTGTCTACATACTTAATGCTGGTCATTGACACTTAGATAACAAAATTCTCAGTATGTTTTTTCCTATGAATATAGAAAAGAAGAATTACAGAAGATTTTTTTCTAGTTATACAATGGAGTAAAGAAATGAGCAGAGGACTTGTTTCCATTCTAATTGTTCTAGCCTGGAGCAACTCAAAATGTTTCAGTTAAAAGCTAATCAGAGAGACTAAAATGAATGCAATAAATGTGAACTGACTTTTCTAACCAAAGGACATTATTACTATGTGAATAGGAGTAATAATACATTTTAACATACGTATATTTGACCATTTAAAAGACTTTCTGAAATAGTATGAAACAAAAGTATTTTCTGAGTAAATGTGTAAAATCATTTTAAATGAAATGTAATTGGGTGGGAGATTATTATTTTGGTCAATTGGGAATGCTATCAAATTAAGATAACATTACTTGTCTGAGTTAAATGCTGCAATGATATTTTGAATTGTGACTAATAGCAAGAATTTGCCTCTATCTTAAACCCATAACACACTAAGGCAATAACTGGAGGAATATGTATTTGTGACATAAGCCTTGGCAAGCAAAAATTGCTGGGTACATAGTGCACCATCAGTATTTGTTGACTGATTGACACAAAGCATAATTTGACTTTGCTCATTTTTTTTCTGAAATTACTTTCCATTTTGATTCTTTGTTAGTAATCACACAAGTAAAAGGTCTTTAAATGGTGGTCTTGCCTTTGTTATATTAATGCCATTTAGTAACTTCTGACATTGCCTTTCATTCTCTGTGTCTGATGTACGGTACTTAACTGTAAGAGTGGATACTTGTGATATAGAAAATTGGAAGCCAGGGCCGACCCCGTGGCGCACTCAGGAGAGTGCAGTGCTGGGAGCGCAGTGGCTCCCGCCGCGGGTTAGGATCCTATATAGGGATGGCCGGTGTGCTCACTGGCTGAGCGTGGTGCGGGCAACACCAAG
>NW_007752320.1:7234-8885 GCF_000696425.1 Galeopterus variegatus
AATTTTTTTATTTTGGTTGAAAGGGGGGGGGGGGGGGGGGGGGGGGGGGAATGGTGAATGTACCAGAGGTGGGAAAGGGGAAGGGAGGTAGAGTATGGCGAGAGGTTGGTTAATGGACACAAATCAGCTAGATAGGAAAAATAAGTTCTATTGGTGTACAATTGAGTTAAGCATCTATAATTAACAATAATTTACTGCATATTATCAAATGGCTAGAAGAGAGGAGATTGAATGTCCTCATCACAAAGAAAGGATTAAGTTTTGTAATGATGAAGATGCTGGTCATCCTGATTTGAGCATCACAGATTGTACACATTAATTGAAATTCAACTCTATATCCCACAACTATGTATAATCAATTCATTTCAATAAAAAATATTTTTAAAAATTCAAAAAAGATCTCCTGAAAAATAAGATAATGTATGTATATAACAATCATACAAAGCAAAGGAATATAAAGAAGAATAAGCAAAGAAAAATCCTGCTGTTTAGGACTTACATGTTGTTGGCATATATCATTTTTTTCTTCTTGATTGGGGTCTTAGGTGCTTGTGTTCCCTTGTACACACTTTTGTTTTACTCCTCGGCTGTATTGCCAGCTGTTGGGTCAATAAGACTATCAAGCCCCAACTGCCAGTTAAGTTTCAGGGCATGAACAAAGGAAAAGTCAAGGGAATGTTGACAGAATGAAAATATTTTAAAAATCTGAACAAATGACTACAATTAGCTAATGGACATCCACAACTTTGCAATGAAAATATAACACTTCACTGTATACCTGTAGTTTGTCCTCCATTCTCTTGTATGGAGCCCTAAAATCTTACCATGGAATTTTCAAATATGTTAATGTCTTTGTAGTATTTATCAACTATTTAATTTGAATCATTAATCTCTCTTGATTTACTTGCTCCTGCTTTCTTGGTTTCTGGTTGTTCTCCTTTCCTGATATTTTAACCCTCCTCTTAACTTTCATTGAGGTACAGCTCAAATTGAAATCACATGTTTTTTTTTGTAGCCCATTAGATTTTTTTTCTTCAGACTGTTGCTAAATGTATCTTTTTCCCTCTCTTTTATACCCATAACGAATGCTTTTGAGTGTTGTCGGGAGTTGCAATATAGAATCTTACCCAAAAAATGTGCAAAAAAATTTATATTTGCCTTATTTTAATAGCTAAAAACTTGAAACAATTCAAATGTTCATCAACAGATTATGTTGAAAATAATCGTGGTAGAGTTAAACAATGGAATTATTTTCACCAATATAAAGAAACAAATTACTGATACATGCAACAACATGAATGATTCTCAAAAATATATGCTGGCAAAGAATTCAGACACTAAAACAGAATATATTACATCATACCATGCGTATGAAATTCATAAACAGGCAAAACTAATCTATGGAGGAATCAGTCTTTACCTAGCAGGAAAATGGGAACTGACTAGAAGGGAAATGAGGAAACTTTTTGGGTTAAAGGAAATGTTTGACATTTTAATAGGATTTTAATTACATTTGCTTAAAAAATTGAATTTATACTTAAGATATTTCATTTCATTGTTTGTAAGTTTTACCTTAATTAAAATAAAAATTTTAAAGATTCATTAGAAGCATAAAATCTGGCTACCTCTTCTTTATTCTTATACAAGATAG